>NC_068365.1:46842131-46915427 GCF_020536995.1 Dreissena polymorpha
CTCAGTGATAACATGTTACAAGGGGGTTGGGTGGTTTTTATAGCAAGGCTGGAGTGAGACCTTTTTAACACTTAAGAAGTCAAGTTTTTAGTCTTATATCAATGAAACTTGGTTAGAACATGTGTCCTTATGATATCTCAGCTGGGTTCAAAACTGTCATGTAATTGTAAGGTTAAATTAACTTGGACAATAGGTCATGTATATTTATCAGATAGTTAAATAACTTTCATAGATTTACTATATTCTTAGTACATTAATAAGTTCAAAACATAGTTAGTTAAATATCTATCATAGATTTACTATATTCTTAGTACATTAATAAATTTAGACATAGTTAGTTAAATATCTTTCATAGATTTACTATATTCTTTGTACATTAATAACTTAAACACCTAGTTAGTTGAATATCTTTCATAGAGTTACTATATTCCTAGTACATTAATAACTTCAAAACCTATCCCCTAATCATTTTCATTGAATTCCCATAATTACAATACTAAACACATTTTGGTTTATTATTAAGAGGTTTTCACAGCCGTACCTTTAATAAATAAAACCCTTGCATTCACTGCATTTAACGCTCCAAGACAGTGATCCAAGTTTTATTAATGTAATGTTTATAGTTGTGGTTATTTTATAAAAATAGTTGATCAGAATAAGAATTTCATCTGATGATAGAGCCTAGAATAAGAATTTCATCTGATGATAGAGGTTGTGGAGTTTTATTGTTTGCTATGGTTAGGAAAACGGCTATCAAATATCGACCAGAAGCATGCTTTTATGTCTACCACATACTACTAACTAGGATTTGTGTTTGTTCATATATCCACTTGCATTGGCAAACAATGCAAAAACAAAATGTTCTTAAAATTCTGTTTACATGAAAAAAAACTACATGTTAAACCCTTTCTCCCATAAGAAGCGAAGTGAAAATGGCTTTTGCAACTAACATAAACCAGAACAACCTGCAGGTAACTCGCAGTCTGTTAAGGTTGTATGCTGTTTGCTGCTCATCAGTAATAAGGGTCGGAAATGAAGCCTTTTAAACTTGAATCTTGTAAGAAAGGTATTTAAATAAATGTAACTTTCTAAGAGACTACAAATGTGTCAAAATACATTGTCTAAAATAACCAAGGTACTTACAAATTTATGATTGTGTCTAATAAAAAAAACACACACTAATTTGCACATATGGTACTGGTTGACCAATAGTTCGCAGTGACGTGGTGGTTATGGTTTCCGCCTATAGACCGGGAGGTCAAGATTAGATCCCAACTGCAGGAGCGTTCTTTATATATCCCTAAAACGACAGCAAGTACGGGTAATACCCAGGAAATGGACTAGTTACTGCTTCAATAAGCCTTAGGCTTTCAATGCAAGTGAGCTAAAATAAACAGATTAACACCAAAAAAAAGTGCAGGTTTTCTTATTTCAAGTGTTTGAAAGGAAACTGGCAGAGTTTGGTGTGAACACGTGCAAGGAGCTTCTCACCAACTGTGTTTACCTTGAGGATGCCTCAGTCAGTGTGTGCGGCCTTAACCTATATGGGTCACCTTGGTAAGGATTTGCAATGCTTTTCATTGGTACAGAATTATATAAACGTTGGTACATTATGGCTGATTCTGATTTGATTTGAAGATTTAAGAAACCTTGTGTTCGCTCGGTTCTCAATTATGTTTTATCCAACATGTTCAATTATATGTTACTGTTGGAAATCTATCAAATTCCCATATCAAGTACAGGAGCAAAGCCCTGCACACCATAGCAAAGCGACTTTCAAATATTTCTCGGGAACTTTTTATTATCAAAATTATGTTGGCATTATTGTTGTTTGTTTGCTTACACTTCAGTTCTAATTAATACAAATGTAACTTCAAAATGTATTTTGAAAATAAAAGCTTCGAGGCAGAAGAGGTCGACAATCCATTAAGCCACAAAATCACCATGAAATGCATTAATTACAGTCAACATTCATTTTAAACAAAATACCCATACATTTAACAACTATCTTCTATAATAAAACATAGATCCTTTATTTGTAGGCAGCCTCCGTTCCCTAACTGGGGTTTCTACCTTCCTCGTGGTGAGGCTTGTCTGCAGAAGTGGAACCTCATACCAGACGATACAGACATACTGATCACACATGGGCCTCCTATAGGTAATGAACCTCATACCCTTCACTACAGACATACTGATCACACACAGCACCACTATAGGTAATGAACCTCATACCCTACAATACAGACAAACTGATCACACATGGGCCCCCTAAAGGAAATGAACCTCATACCCTACAATACAGACAAACTGATCAAACATTGGGCCCCCTAAAGGTAATAAACCTCATACCCTACACTACAGACAAAACTGTTCACACAGGGGCCACCTATAGTTAATGAACCTCGTACTGTACAATACAGAACATTACTGATCACACAGGGGCCACCTATAGTTAATGAACCTCTTACTCTACAATACAGACATACTGATCCCACACGGGAACCCTATAGGTAATGAACCTCATACTGTAGAATACAGACAAACTGATCACACAGGGCCCCCTATAGTTAATGAACCTCTTACTCTACAATACAGACATACTGATCACACACGGGCCCCCTATAAGTAATGAACCTCATACTGTACAATACAGACAAACTGATCACACAGGGGCCACCTATAGGTAATGAACCTAATATATGACGAAACAGACATACTGATTAAACACCGGCCCCCTATAGGTAACAAACCTCATACCCTACAATACAGACAAAACTGATCACACATGGCCCCCCTATAGGTAATGAACCTCTTACTATACAATACAGACATACTGATCACCACACGGGCCCCCTAAAGGAAATGAACCTCATACCCTACAATACAGCCATAGTGATCACACACGGGGCCCCTATAGGTAATGAACCATCTACCCTACAATACAGACATACTGATCACACACGGGCCCCCTATAGGTAATGAACCTCATACCCTACAATACAGCCATAGTGATCACACATGGCCTTATATAGGCAATGAACCTCATACCCTACACTACAGACACACTGATCACCCATGGGCCCCCTATAGGTAATGAACCTCTGAATCTACAATACTGACATACTGATCACACACGGGCCCTTATAGGTAATAAACCTCATACCCTACAATACAGCCATGTGCTCACACATGGCCCCCCTATAGGTAAAGAACCTCATATTCTACAATACAGCCATACTGATCACACATGGGCCCCCTATAGGTAATGAACCTCATACCCTACAATACAGACATACTGAGCACACATGGCCCCCTATAGGTAATGAACCTCATACCCTACAATACAGACTTACTGATCATACATGGTCCCCTATAGGTAATGAACCTCATACCCTACAATACATACATACTGATCACTAACAGGCCCCCTATAGATAAAGAACCTCATACCGTACAATACAAACATACTGATAAAACACGGGCCCCCTATAGGTAATGAACCTCATACCCTACACTACAGACATACCGACCCCAAATGAGCCTTCTATAGGTAATGAACCTCATACCCTACACTACAGACATACTGACCACACACGGGCCCCCTATAGGTAATGAACCTCATACCCTACAATACAGACATACTGATCACACATGGCCCCCTATAGGTAATGAACCCCTTCCCTACAATACAGACATACTGATCACACATCAGCCACCTTTAAGTATAGAATTGTCTTACACACTGTTGACAATCACAGCAAGCATTACTTAGAGGTTTGAGTGTAAAACTGCTGTGTGAATATTTCTTATCAAATTTATTAGAATAGGACTAAGAGGTTAAGTGTTTGTGAAGCAAGTATTTATTAGCTCGGCGTTTTCGGAGAAACCTGAGGTATTGTCATAGCCAGCTCGTCGTGTAGTCCGACGTCCGCGTCGTGCTAAAACCTTAACATTTTGTTAAGGTTTTGAACATTGGCTCTATTATCAAATTGTTTCCACCTACATCTTTGAAACTTCATATGTAGATGCACCTTGATGAGTTCTACACACCACACCCATTTTTGGGTCACAAGGTCAAAGGTAAAAAAATTCTGACAAGCTTTCATCTATTCAAAGCTGCACTCGTAGCCGATCGTGGCACCAGTTATGCGGTGCTCTTGTTTTATTAATAACCATTTTGTGTTAATGGGTTTATTCTTTATGAGGTCTTATTAAGAAATTACTGTTTTGTTTGGTTGATGATTGTTTTTTGTGTTTGATAAACTAGTATAGAGTTTGCTAACCTTTCTTTCACTGTAGACAAAAAAATCCATCAACAACAAAAATAAACTTCTTGAAACCAAGCAAAACTTCGTACAACATGCATGTTGTTTTCACTTCAATTGCAAAGCAACTATGATGTAGCAATCCAAATACTATTCTCAGTGTTATTGTTTAACACAAATGTTGGGCCATTATATGTTGAGTCCCAATTAATTTCAATTCTGGGCAATTATGTTATTGAACGGGTTAAACTATTTCTTGCAATTACAACATTTTACCAACCGACTTTTTTTTATTGGTAGGTCATGGCGACGCCTCTTTTTTTCTTCGAAATCGTGCAGGTTGTGTTGAATTGCTGTCCACGATTCAACAGCTTGTGCAACCCAAGTATCATGTGTTTGGACATATACACAGGAGGTTTACTCCATGGACTGGGCCCGCTTTAATTCTGTGCAATATCTAGGTTCTGTAATGAAATACCATATATACATATGTTACATTGTTCACCCTTGGTGTCCTTGGCTGTTAAGTTTATAAGTATTAGTGATAGGAAGTTAAACAATTAAATTTATACCTGGAAATGTCAATTAAAGTTTTTGCATTGCACTATTTAAATTCAATCCTAATTGACCTGCAATTGCTTAGAAAAAAAGACATTTCTGCTTATCACGTGCACTTTTCAAATATTGCTAAAATGTAGGATTTATTGACGAGTAGCAAATAATTCAGTAGATCAACAGTATATGTATGTCAAATGACGACATACTTCTAGTATATTACAGTCGAAGTAATGTGGACGCACCACGCTTTTTCCTTGACCATACCTGATTCTTTTGAAATCACATTATACAAGCTATTACCAAACATATATTCTTTATTTTTAGGTTATGGCATAACAACGGATGACGTCACAACGTTCATAAACGCGTCAACTTGTACGATGCTATTCAGGGCCTAACAATCCGCCAATTGTGATCGACATTCCACTGCCCACTGGGCACAACAAGGGCGAACTGGCCTCTGTACAGCCCTGAAGGCTTATACGACCTTTGTAGCATTCATAAAGTAAAAACCTCCTGTTCTTAGAGTCACCTTCTTGGCATTGTCTCTATCCTTTTTGAATAAATGCAATATTATCTATTAGATCAGCAAAAATGCAATGTTTTGTGAATGCAAAAACTGTGTATGTTGAAAGCAATTGTTTGATGTTATTAGCGATTTAATTCTATGGACATTTGCTCGTCACACAGGCACACAGTCCTCATGTTTCCAAGTGGGTTGTGATTGTTATTTTCTAAGCATGAAGGAATAAATCTTTGCTGATTCAAATTACATAGCTGGATTTTCGAATGAATGCATAATAATTATGTTTTAAAAATAACCTATAGAATTCACTGTGTATTTTAAATACTTTTGTTCTGTAGCCCCACCTTGGAAGTAGGATTGGCTCGTTTGTTAATGCATCTAAAAAAAGAAGGGGCACTCCTTTCATTACATGTAATTTTATTTGCATAAAATTTTATTTGCATAAAATTACCTGGGTGATTTCAAAATAATGAAGCCTGATTATAAATGTTCACCAAATTTTAGATGACAAGTTAGCACAGTATTCTTGCTTGAATCTTTAAGCTAAAGGATTCAAATTTAATAAATAAGTAGGGCCGTATTAACAGGGTTAATGTAAAATCACGAAAAAGCTATTTTTTCAAAATTTTAATGAACTTTTTTTACAGATATACCATTATTTGGCACTCAATCAAAACATAACTAAAATTTAAATCAGTGTTTTTGCAATATATTAACATAAACTATACATCTTATTAAGATTTTTACCCCAAAATACATTTTTTTCCAAACTTAAAAAATACAAAGTGTTTTTCCTGTTTGTCTGAAGTATGTAAACTAGTTTAAACTTATGTTTTCTGAAATTTAAGATTGTCTGCTTATATCTGCAAAATTTCCATAGACAGCATAAAGAAATGCTGAAGATAATGTTGTTTGGAAAAGGTACACATGTTTAGCTCGACTATTATATATGAAATATATATAGTGGAGCTATCCTACTCACCCCGGCGTCGGCGTTGCCGTTCCCGTGTCCGTTTTGGTGCAAATGTTAAAGTTTGCGTACTACCACAAATATTTTCAATGTCCTTTGACATATTGCTTTCATATTTTGCATACTTGTTCACCATCATGACCGCAACATATAAACAAGAGCAGACAACTGTATCAAGCATTTTGACAGAATTATGGCCTCTTTTATACTTAGAATATGCATATTATTGATAAATCTATGTTAAAGTTTGTGCACTACCCCAACTATTTTCCTGTGTCCCTTGACATATTGCTTTCATATTTTGCATACATGTTAACAATCATGACCCCAACCTATAAACAAGAGCAGACAACTCTATCAAGCATTTTGACAGAATTATTGCCCCCTTTTATACTTAGAATATGCATATTATTGATAAATCTATGTTAAAGTTTGCGTACTACCCAAAATATTTCCTGTGTCCCTTGACATATTGCTTTCATTTTTTGCATACTTGTTTATCAACACGACCCCATCCTATAAACAAGAGCAGACAACTGTATCAAGCATTTTGTCATTATTATGACCCCTTTTACACTTAGATAATTGAACATTTTGCCTCAATTGCCATAACTTCTTTATTTATGATCACATTTTATTATTACTTTGACAAAACAAACACTTACCTGAATACCACAATGGATTCCACCCAAACAATACCCCACGCCCCCTACCCAGAATCCCTCCCCCTTAACCTCCCTCCCACAAAAATTGTTTAACATCATCTAATAAATTACCACAACCCACATTAAACCCCTTACCCCCCCCCCTCCCCGAAAAAGTTTTTATTTTTACTTTTTTTATTTTGAAAGATCGTCTATTAAATGACCATACCCAACATTATACCCCCCTCTCAACCCCCCCCCCCCAAAAAAAAAATTTTTTTTTTTTCCTTTTTTTATTTTTGAAAGATCGTCTAATAAATTATTGAATATGAACAATGTCCCCACAATGGCTTATGTTATACTGTCAAGCACTCGAATAGTCGAGCGCGCTGTCCTCTGACAGCTCTTGTTTAACTAGATTTAGCATTTAAAAATGTACTTTCAACAAACAACTCCAGAAAGAACAGTACTTGTAAATTGTTTTTATATGTCCAAGGTCTTGAAGTCAATTTTGTACACTTTGGACAAAAATCAAAAACTGTCACACTTTTGAATTTTGACACATCATTCTCAGAAAATTTAAGTTTAATTCCTCTTCCCTGGAGAAGCTGTGGCTGCTTCAATGTCATAAGTATATCTTAAGTCTGATCCCTGTCATGCCATGTGTTTAGCCCTGCCTTTGCCGTTTTCCTCATGAAGAGTATCTGTATCTCATCGGCATCAGTTTGCTGGATCTAGAATTTAAATAATGTAACACATTGTTAAATTTCAAATTTATAGATAAGCTTATTATTTAAATCTAGATTTATTCATTCAAATATAAAAAAAGACTATTATTTGTAAAAGATTACACAAAACACTAAAGTACCAATTGTGAAACAAAACTTCCAAAAGCAGATACAAAATGTAATAATTGATTTATTGTTTAGCTAAAATTTGAGTTACAATCTACTTTTGCAATACAGTTCTGTTTTATTCGACCAGTAGCAAGTTGTACCATAACAACGTATTCAGCTTGAATCCTTTAGCAGCAACTATCATTTATTTTACATGTTATGATGTTATTAGATATAGACATTACGTGCCAACAGCTAAATTAAAAAATATAATTATGGAAATATTAATCAATGAGATAACCTGTTTTGTGTATGCATTTGCATAATTGCATGACAATAAATTGTTTATTCTGGCAATGACTTACCTATCTAGACTAACATAGTTTTGTACATCTTCCATATACCCAACTGCCAAAACTGCACGATTCGCTGATTAAGCTGAACGTAAGAGCAAGCTCTCTTCTTTTTCCGCATGTACAATGTTTATGGCTGACCCTAACATAGACCTCATGGCTTGTATGACAAAATGATATGCGTAGGTACGATTGGTCTTCATATCATTTACGGTGTAGTGAGGAATTCTAACATCTCATTCCTCTTCGCCTGAAAATTTTATAATATTGTAAGTAAAATTATTTCAGAAAAAAGTAAATTTTTAATCAAGTCACAAATATATATTGACATTGAAAATAAGTTTTCTGTATGTATATAATTATTATACTTTGTTTAAATGTTTAATTTTAAAACTGTTGTCATTAAGGCTGCAGGTCAGTTAGGCTACATGAAATTATCTGCAGCAAATAAAAATTACCTCAGGCAAATTGTTTATGTAGTTAACTACAGCATGTCGTAGCTCTTCATAGGACTGGTTTTCAATATCAAGATGCTCCAGCTGATCGGTTACTGCCCAGAAAAAGCAGTTGCCGTCCATCGGTGTGAAACCTCTAACTTTCCAACCCTGTTTCGAGATCTTAGAAGTACACTCTTGCAGAGCCTTTTCAGTTTGCTATGTGCAGTTCTTAACATTCAAATGAGAAAAACAGAAACTGTACATACTTGCAAGTTGCTGTTGAAAAGAAATGTAAGATCGGGTTTAATTGAACCTTTTCAAAGCTTTATAAAGGAAATTTCATGTGGAATTTACTTTTTATACACCCGTTTTTAAAAACGGGACGTATTATAGTTTCACCCTTGGCGGGCGGGCGGGGGGCGTCCACAGCAGTGTCCGCTCTCTAATTCAAATAGTTTTCATTCGATCTTCACCAAACTTTGTCAGAAGTTGTGTCTAGACAATATCTAGGTAAAGTTTAAATATGGGTTATGCCGGGTCAAAAACTAGGTCACGGGGTCACTTATTGCATTTCAAGGATTAAGCATGGTGTCCGCTCTCTATTTGAAGTAGTTTTCATCTGATCTTCACCTAATTTGAAGTAGTTTTCACCCAATCTTCACCAAATTTGGTCAGAAGTTGTGTCTAGATGAAATGTAGGTCAAGTTCAAATATGTGTCATGCCGGGTCAAAAACTAGGTCTAGATGTTACTTAGTGCATTTCAAGCATTTAGCATGGTGTCCGCTCTCTAATTGAAGTAGTTTTCATCTGATCTTCACCTAATTTGGTCAGAAGTTGTGTCTAGATGATATGTAGGACAAGTTTGAATATGGGTCATGCCGGGTCAAAAACGAGGTCACATAGTGCATTTCAAGCATTTAGCATGGTGTCCGCTCTCTAATTGAAGTAGTTTTCATCTGATCTTTACCAAATTTAGTCAAATGTTACATCTAAATGATATCTAGGTCAAGTTCAAATATGGGTCATGCTGGTTCAATAACTAGGTCTCGAGGTCACTTAGTGCATTTCAAGCATTGAGCATGGTGTCCAAAACCTTCGAACGGGCGTATCTTGTGACAGTTTGGCACTCTTGTTCATTTTGGTATTTATCAATAATATTGCCTGAAAGGATACTGCTGTCAACAATATCTTCTTTCCTTGAAATATATCATGGTTAACTGGACTGTGGCGGTACTGGCTGTAAAAGCAAGGCCCCTCTTGATTCCGACACATATCTGACAGCCACAGCTCAAGTCACAGCATTTCAAGCCTCTTTAAGCGTTACAAGTTTCAACCATGTGGAACGACTGTGTGCCTTTTACAGTTCTACCCTCTCAGGCTACAGCCATATATTGAACAACAACGGACTCGGTATCATGCACCTGAATATTCAGAGTCTTAGACCAAAGCGTGACATCTTAGAAGTATAGGCACATCCATACGACGTACTCGTCCTTACGGAAACTTGGCTTAACTCATTGATTCATGACGATTATGTCGCTTTATTGCATTTTCAGCAACCATTTCGCTGTTATTGTATAAATCGTATTGGCGCCGGTGTAGTTATATACGTTCGAGAAGATATCAACGCTGCCAAGCGATCAGATCTCTCTTTAAATGACATAGAATCTCTTTCGGTCGAGTTATGAATA
The DNA here is from genome assembly GCF_020536995.1 of Dreissena polymorpha. NCBI lineage: Eukaryota > Metazoa > Mollusca > Bivalvia > Myida > Dreissenidae > Dreissena > Dreissena polymorpha. The sequence goes on from NC_068365.1 coordinate 46,852,413, forward strand.
GGTAAACACAGATTATCGTTGGGAGGCATTTACCGTCCTCCAGACGCAAACAATGACCACTGGACCTCACTAGAAGATAACATCGATCAAGCTTTTTCCATGTCTTACGATATATCATCCTCACTGGAGACTTTAAAATGTACGTCCTCAGCCAATCCCCAAATACAAGCATAAACTTTATGACACCATACAACGCTGAACAACTTATTTCATCACCAACTCACATCACAGAACACTCTAGCTCACTTATCGATCTCATCTTTGTAAAAAAATCACATACTACCCAGCTTTGATGCAGATCTTTCACTCCAAACTTAACTCGTTTTCACTGTCCAGTAGTGGTTGTTCTTCAACTTCATATGCCCAGAACAGCTCCATTCAAACGACGTATATGGGTCTACGGCAGATGATTACAGAGCCGGCCTACGGACGACGGACTGGAACAGCCTTTTCGACAACGACGACCTAGATGTTATTACCGAGAAAAACAAACAGACACAATGCTATCAATAGCATCCAAAAATATCCAAAATAAGATAATCACAGTAAGACTTCATGAAATCCCATGGAAGTCAAACCTGCTTAGAACTCTTATAAACACAAGGCAAAAACTTCATAAAAAAGTCAAATACGCCAGAAGCATTGTCAAAGTTTAAACATGCACAAACTTGAGTCATTAAACATATACGTCAGGTAAAACAAAACTATAAAAATAAATTAATTGAGAAATTAAATCAACCTAACACATATACTAAAACATGGTTTAAAACAGCTAAACAATTTACAAACAAAACACAATCGCAAACAATAGCAACAGTATGCGACCACAATAACGAGGCAACTACTAACGATGACAAAGTTGATCTTCTCAATAACTACTTTTCCTCTCAGTCAACTGTCGACGATCAAGATCACTATCCTCCACCAATAAATCGTGTTACGGAATCCTCGTTGAGAAGCATCACCATTACGCCCTAAGACGTTCGAGACGCTCTTTCTCTTCTTGACCCAAACAAGGCAAGTGACCCAGACATGGTCCGTCCTAGGCTTCTAAAAGAAGGCATACACGAACTTTCTATACCCTTTTTATCATGTTTCAATTAGCTCATGCAGAAGTCGTATTTCCCTGATTCTCGGAAGTTTGCAAACGTTGCGCCAATTTTCAAAAAATCAGATCCTTCTAAACCCCCCCCCCCCCCCCCCAAACTACCGCCCTATTTCCCTACTTAATTGCCTCGGTAATATAATGGAGCGCTGTATACATAAATGAATATATAATTACCTAACGACAAATAATTACCCCTTTCCAACCTGGCTTTATCAAAGGCGACTCGGCCGTTAATCAACTTAACTGTCTTTACAACGACATATGTCAGGCGATGGACGAGGGCAAGAAAATGCGTGCTGTATTATTCGATATTTCAAAAGCTTTCGACCGAGTTTGACATCGTGGTCTCATCACAAAACTTTCATCTTTTGGAATATGTGACTCTACTTAACTGGATATTGTCTGACATGTCAACTCGCAAACAACGCGTTGTGTATGCAAATTCTACATCATCCTGGCGCCATATACAAGCAGACGTCCCTCAAGGTTCCATCCTTGGCCCCTAATTCGTCCTCGCCTATATTAACGATATCGTTTCTTCTGTCAACTCAAACATCCGGCTCTTTGCCGACGACACCACTCTCTAAATTATTGTAGACGATGCGATAAGTGCATCAACCACGCTTAACAACGACCATGCATCCATACATTCGTGGTCCCAGTCTTTGCTTGTTTCGTTTAACCCTGACAAAACTAAATCTTTTATTTTCAGCAGGAAAAGGCGTAAACCACAACATCCACCTTTAATAATGAATTCTCTAAATATCGCAGAAGTTGACACCCACAAGCTCCTGGGTCTTACCCTTTCCTCTGACGCAAAATGGAACGCACATATCTCAATGACTCTGACAAAAGCTAGGCGACTTATCGGTATTCTTAGGTCGCTCAATTTCTTCCTTAACCGCTCCTTTCTCGAAAAAAATGTATTTTTCACTCATCCGTCCTACACTTGAATACTTTGATGTTGTCTGGGACGACTGTAGCGAATACCTTAAGCAAGAACTTGAATCTGTTCAAGTGGAAGCTGCCAATATATGTACAGGAGCTACAAAATATTGCAACATCCAAAAGCTACTGAACGGCATCAAATGAGATACCCTCTCGTAAAGAAGGAAACAACATCGCCTGCTTCTATTTTACAAAATGGCACATGGATTATCACCACCCTACATGTCAGATCTATTTCTACATATTAATCAAATGCAATCAGATGTATACAACTTAAGACACAAGCGACATGCCAGAGCACGCACGCAAGCATATAGTTTATCTTTCTTACCGAAAACAATACGTGAGTGGATTTAACTGCATATAACAATACAAAATTCATTAGACGTACAATCATTCAAAAACGCCCAAAATAAAGCTAAAAAGAAATCCTCCCCTCTTTTTTACACGAACTGGACAAATCCTACACACAAGTCTTCGACTCGACTGTAGCGATTCGAACCACGATCTATTCAGAAGGTCTCTAGTAAACTCCCCCTTATGTTCCTGTGGATCTTTAGAAACAATCGAACACTTTCTCTTAAGATGCCCACATTATACAAACCTCAGACCCCACTTCTTTGCCGATATACGGTGCCCTATTAATACAAATAATCTCTTAAATGGCTTTGATCGATTCTCTCTTGCAGAAAACGAACTTCTGTTCCGCGCTGTACAGCGATATATCATAGCAACGAAACGTTTTGCGACATATGTGTTAACTGCTCTCTCCTGCTCTACAACAGACCGTGTACCAAGTTTACATATAAAATAACGTTTTCTTTCTTGTTTTTTTTGTCTTCTCTTAGATGTCTTCTGACCACAATGATAACAGTCGCAACTCAACACAAACGGAGAGAACATTATGCTAGTGTTGGGCTTATATAAATATAGGATCTTGCATGAGTGGTCGTTTTGTATTGAATTTATTAAACAAGTCATCTAAACAAAGATAAAAACGAGGCTTGCCGAGTTTTTATCTGTATTTAGATGACGAGTTTTATAATCCAATACAAAATGACCACGAATCTAAGATTCTATTCATAACATGACCAACAAAGTTTCTTTTTATTTTATGCTCTTTTCCCGTTTCTTCACATTGTAAAAGAGTTTAACTGAAGAAATTCGCTGGAATAATGACGTCATTTCGTAAAAAATGACGTCATTTTACAGTTAAATAACTAGTGTAATAACACCCGTTAAATAAACAAAATTCAGCATTAAGTTATTTCACTCCTGGAGCGTAGGTCATGTTATGATCAAATTTGCGAGTCAATTAAAATACAGTCCGAATATTAATTCTGCTAAAAAATTGAAATGCTCGTCGCTATACTAATGATAGGGGCATTTTATCTGGACAATATGCAGCTGCATTATATCTGCATACATTTAAGATTTTAAAACTGTAAAACGACATTTTGATGTTGTATTCTCTCTTATTGCCATGGTCTGCATATGCTTATATAGATGGCACTTTCCGCATTTATTATCGCTTAAACATTGTTATGCCCCCGGTAGGGTGGCATATAGCAGTTGAACTGTCCGTCAGTCTGTAAGTATGTCAGTCTGTCCGTCCGAAAACTTGAATGGTCATATCTTTTTCAATTTTGAAGATAGCAACTTGGTATTTGACATGCATGTGCATCTCATAGAGCTGCACATTTTGAGTGGTGAAAGGTGAAGGTCAAGGTTATCCTTCAAGGTCAAATGTCTAATATATGGCGTCTGTCCGTCCTTCCGAAATCTTTAACATTGGCCATAGCTTTTCAATATTGAAGATAGCAACTTGCTATTTGGCATGCATGTGTATCTCATAGGGTTGCACATTTTGAGTGGTAAAAGATGAAGGTCAAGGTCATCCTTCAAGGTCAAATGTCAAATACATGGCGTCTGTCCGTCCGTCCGAAAACTTTATCATTGGACATAACTTTTTCAATATTGAAGATAGCAACATGATATTTGGCATGCATGTGTATCTCATAGAGCTGCACATTTTGAGTGGTGAAAGGTGACGGTCAAGGTCATCCTTCAAAGTCATATGTCAAATATATGGCGTCTGTCCGTCCGTCAAAAAACTTAAACATTGGCCATAACTTTTTCAATATTGAAGATAGCAACTTGAATTTGACATGTATGTGTATCTCATGGAGCTGCATATTATGAAAGGTGAAAGGTCAAGGTCATCCTTCAAGGTCAACGGTCAAATATATGGCATCCGTCCGTCCGTCCGAAAACTAACATTCGCCATAACTTTTGTTATGCCCCCGAAGGGTGGCATATAGTTTATGAACTGTCCGTCAGTTCGTCCGTCTGTCTGTTCGTCAGTCAGTCTGTCCGTCCGTCAGTCAGTGAGTCCGTCCGTCCGTCCGTCCGTCCGAAAACTTTAACATTGCCCATAAATTTAGCAATATTGAAGATAGCAACTTGATATTTGGCATGCATGTGTATCATATTAGGCTGCACATTTTGAGTGGTGAAAGGTCAAGTTCAAGGTCATCCTTCAAGTCAAGGTCAAAGGTCAAATATTGCAATATTGAAAATAGCAACTCAATATTTGGAATTCATTCATATCTCATGGAGCTGCACATTTTGAGTGGTGAAGGGTCAAGGTCATCCTTCAAGTTCAAGGTCAAAGGTTAAATTTTGCAATAGTGAAGATAGCAACTCGATATTTGGCATGCATGCGTATCTCATGGAGCTTCACATTTTGAGTGGTGAAAGGTTAAAGTCATCCTTCAAGGTCAAGGTCAAATTTTGCAATATTGAAGATAGCAAATCGATATTTGGAATGCATGTGTATCTCATGGAGCTGCACATTTTGAGTGGTTAGAGGTCAAGGTCTTCCTTCAGGGTCAAAGGTCAAATATATGGCTTCAAAGCGGCGCACTAGGGGACATTGCTGTTCACGAACACAGCTCTTGTTTTCAGACAAAAGTCATATCTTTATAATCATTTACTTATGAGTAATTATGGTACTTCTGCTGTGAAAGTTTGAGATAAATAAAACTGCTTAACGAGGAGTAAAGTAAACAAACTTTGGGACTTACATACCATACATACATACATTTGTACGGATGAACGCGTGCAAACTGTGTGCATCCCATTGTGTGATGTTAAATTTATTACACAGTCAAACATTAAACGAAACATGTTAGTATGTAAGTAAACAAGCATGTTGATCTAAACACGTTTACTGCGTGACAAAAACAGCACAATGACCAAAGTCCCATAAGTAAACATGCACTTTGTTCGTAAAAAGCATGATGTTTCAATCACATTTACCTCAATGCAAACGTCAAAACAGTAAAGTTATATCAAGGCGTTAAGCACTCTCAATCTGACCAAACCCTTAGCAAAAATCATTTAAAAGCATTAGCAGAGGGATGCGATTCACATATTTTAGTTGAAGCGCGTCCCGGTTTAATCCTCCATGGACGCGATATTTAAATGTACATTAATTAAATAAATACAAATAAAAGCCAGTAATTACCAACGATACTCTTGATATGATATGATACAAATGTCCATTATAGTGCTTTTATCCAATACTTGATAGCAGTGTTCGCGCTAATGCTATGCTATACAAGTATCTATTTACACAATGAATTTTTCACTGGCGCAACATTTCATTGCCTGTTGTCCTATGGGACGTATCAAGAACATCAGTAAAACTAAAATGTTAGTTATCTGTAGGCGTAGATTAAAGTACTTCTTTCTCGGGCTTTGTAATTACACTGATCTTACACCGTGATAACTCGTGATTATAGAAAAACAAACTGGCAATAAACTACGAAAAAAAACACAAAAAAATGCACGGCAATACACCGAAAAAAAAACCACTGGAAGTAAGTAGTTTTTTTCCTTGTAGGCAGCAGTATGTATTTTGATAACAAAGATGTTGATTTGCATTAATAAGTGACCTATATCTTTGCTATATTCATATTACAACTGCAACTGATCATTTATCGCTCTTTTAGCTAGCATGTACATTAGTACATGCATACTGTTTTGTGAATGTATTAATCAAACATAAATATGAGTGAAACAATTGTGAACAAGTCAGATTTCAGAAAATTAAACGGCTAAGATATTGCAGAGCGTAATTGTAACTTTTGCGCCCCCTCCCTATTTGTTATAAATAACTTACTACCTTTTTTTATATCGGAAATTATATAAATATAGTCGGGAGGTTCTTAATTAACTTAAAAACTTTACATTCAAAACTTGTAGAGCGCGAACTTTTTTCTATGAATGTATAAAACAAACCATTACGTACTTTAACCGAAAAATAATTGTGTTTATTGCCATATAAAAACGAATATGTTCATATGAAAACAACAATGAATAAAGCTTCCATATTTATTTTTCTTCTTGATGACAAGGATTCAGAATTACAAACCGAATCGGTCGGGGCCAGGAATAACACCGAGCACGGACTCCAATGCCAGTCTCCAGGGTGGATGCGAACATTTGGCTAATGGAGCTAATCCAGCGATCAAGATGGAAACAAAGGGAACGACCATAGAAACACGGAACGTAAGAACAATAAGATCCACGAACTGAATCACGAGCTGAGGCGCGAACGCTGGGACATCATCGGATTAACCGATGTCAGGTGGCTACACTTCAAAAATATGACAAAGGGCACAATATGTGGTTTAGTGGAGAGGATTCTAATAATCGCCACGTGGTTGCTTTCATCGTTCAGGTAGACAACAGCGTCATAAGTTGCAACCCAGTTTCCAACAGACTCAACTCGATTTGTATTTTAGCAAGACCTCAAAACATCACCACCATCCAGGTTTACGCACCTACATCAGCCTTCAAAGATGAGGAGATCGACAACTTTTTATAAGAGATAGGGTGCATCATAGTGAAGGTCTCGAAGAAGTGGCCTAACGAGTGAACCAGTCTCTGGTCATCCCCATACCGAAAAAAGGCTAGCGCAGTTCTTGGCCCAATTGCTTCTCGCCTAGGCTACCCAGGTTCAATTCTCGTTTCCAGTAGCTTGTAAGTTTGGTTGGTGGTAACCACACCGGACAGGTGGGGTTTCCTCCGGGTACTCCGCCCACCCCCCCCCCCTCACACACACACACAATACCAGTACAAGACCACACTAAAATTGAAAAGATTTCAGTAGCAACGGAGTAGCTGGAAACTGCAGCTTCAATTAAAAGTTCGTCCCAAATTTCGAGAGTCTAGTAAGGTACATAGATAGGAGAACGGGGCACTTTCCAGGTCCACACGAATGTAGCCCTTTGCTCGGAAAGTACCTTATAAAAATTATTTACCCATGTACAGGCCCTCTTACAGCGAACTGACTGGGATATATATTTGCAATAGAAAGGTCTCTTGGGAAAAGTACCGTTCAAATAAAAAAGGTAAATTAACAGTATTAAAAACAAAATACTGTAATCACGTTTGTTGAATACTAGTTTGAACTAGTTATCGCTAGTCGTTATGAATAAATCTAAAAGTGCAAAATCAGTTTTTAAATAATTTGATTTATGTATTTAAAGTTCTGTCGGATGAATCTTGTATTTAAATTTTTCAAAAAAAGTGTTTTCTAAATGTAGTCCATCATCAATATATCTACGTGTTTTGATAAAGCTTTGAATTAATTGTATTTCTTCAGACATGCTTAGCATAAAATACTTCATAGCAGAAACAAATCAATCGGCTTAAAGTTGTGCACACTTACTATTTATATGAACCTCTTTATAATATCTGAACAAGAAAATGAAGAGCAGAACATAAATCAAGACCTTTTTTAAATTGTTTACCTCTGCAATATGTGATTTGGTGACCAATAAAGTCTTGTTGTATGGAGACTAAGTTAAAAAATATATTTGCTTTGAAAGAAATTTACTTTGTCTTGAATCTATTATGCGAAAGCGCGTAGTATAATGTTTAAAAGGCCTATGTACTTAAGTTCGATGCTGTGTGATTTTTATTTGCAGCTGTCAAATGACTGTCGAGGAATTATTAATCGACAAAAATAAGTAAATATTACTATTTTCACTAACGTTATTGATTTTGTGTCTGTGTCACAATATTGGGCTTTATGGAACTCGGGAATCCATGAAAGAGATGGTATTATCAAGCTTTCACTGTCAATTGTTACGCCGAGTCGACTACATTCTAGAATGTGTTCAAATATGATTTCATCGTCCTAATGTTTATTAAACTCAAAATGTACAAAATGGTGTAAGAGATTATTCAGACAAGTGTTTGAAAGTTGTAACCATTAATAGAACTGATTATAAATTGCCCCAGTTTGAAGACGATACTACAATTTTATTAGACGGTACGGAACTATCCTTAAATGAAACTCTAACTGTTATACAAGATTTTTGAAATATTTCACGTCTTAACGTAAATTTTGATAAAATAAATGTTGTATGGATTGGCAAGCACAAATGAAGTTGTTATACCATAAAAATGGAACTTAATTGGATGCAACACAGCTTTAAAATGTTAGGAATACATTTCCATGTTACCCAGTCAAAATGGTTAAAATAAACTATGAGGAAAACATATTAAAATGAAAAATATTCGGAAAAACTGGAAAAGAAGAATTTTAACGCCAATTGCAAAGGCTGTACTTGTGAAAACGCTTAATGTGCCATTATTAAAACACTTGTTCATATCATTACCTAACCAACCCGATACCATTCTAAACTCAATAAAGTCTTCTATTCTGAATTTTATTTGGGACGGGAACAGTAAACTAAAGTTTTCGACAATAGTAAAAGAGTATGGTTTTGAAAGTGATCACTTTGGATGCATACATTCCAACATTGAAACTAACTTCGTTACAAAAAATCAATCCTTTAGCGGAAATAGGATATAAATGACAAAACGTTATTTTGATACATATAAACTTTTTAATTGCAGTTATCATTATTTTCTAAATATATCTTACAGAATGTCAAACCCTTTTTGGGTAGATGTTCTAAAACTAAAAAGCTTCTCACTGTATTGTGGTAAACAAGAAGTAAACACAGGAAAATTCTAGTATTATCCGCTTTTTATCATCCAGATATATTGATAGGAAGTACAAGTTTTTTACTTTAAGTCATGGTTCGTAGCTAGAATGTATTGTATAAGTGATATATTTAAAAATGGAACCTTGATCTCTCTTGATGAATTAAATGAAATATACGATTTGAACATAAATTGCATTCATTATACAGGGGTGACAACAGCAATATATAAATTTGTCAAAAACTATTTTATATCTTGACCTTCCCAACAAATTATCAAACCCTTTTGCCCTCACTTTTACAACTTGCACTGAAAAAAAAGAATCTGGTGCACAAAGAATATACACCATTCTAGATAAAAAAAATAATGAAAAACCATCAGTTTAACTTTAAGCAAAATGATGTACACAACTCAATACCATTATTAATCAAAAGAACGGAATTGCTTATTTGAGCTACCTTTTTAAATAACCAATGATGTAAAGGTTCAGTGGTTCCATTATAGACTAACTCACAGGGTTCTTGGAACAAATAGTCTTTTGAATAAAATGAAAATAACTGATCATCCAGTATGTTCATTTCGCAAACAAAGTGAGGAAAATTTAAAACATTTGTTCTGGGAATGTCATATATCAAAAGCAATTATTGACGAACTTTTACCCATCCAATCTGTTCCTTTCATTAACATGACAATCATTTCATTTGGACATTAAATGACGTATGCTAGAGCCATAAAAAATGTTATTTTGTTTATTAAGCTGTACAAGTGTAACATGAATAAATGCATTCCAAGCATAACATGAGCAAAGAAATGCATTTATTTCGCATACGATAACTTGAGAAAAATATCAATTATAAAAAATAATTTAAAATCCGATGAGAGTGAATGGGAATTGTAAAATGCTATTATTTCATAAACTTAAAATTTATATTTGATGAATAATTAAGATTCTTTTAGTTTTAGTACTTGTTACAAATACTAATTAAAGCGTACCGTTACTCAACAAAATTACATGTTAGACCTAAGCGTTATCAAATATAATTATATGTACCTACTATTGTTAATCTATGCCTTGTTCATATGTTATTACAATGTACAAATATTTATTTATGTATTTATTTATGCATTTCTTTACATCTCATCAACACTATACATTATACAAGTCACATATATAAAACGATCATAAAAGTGTTGCCAATCAATAATTTGATTTACAAGAGATGATAAAAGCATCAAGTTAACTTTCATACTTACATAACTAGTATTATACATGTACATTAGATAAAATTGTTGAGTTGATCATATGAAATAAAGGATGCATGGAATATGTTCTCATGTGGTCATTATAGTAATCGCAGATACTGTATATAGCATAAAATCAAACCAACACATAATATCCAACTGGTTAAAATGTAAACTGAAGTGCCACACCAGAAAGACCTCACCCATCTATCAGCACTATTACTTTAATTATATTAACACCGCAAAAAACCCTGGGTTAGCCCCATCAAATGAAAAAGTGTAATGTTTGACATCACCTGCATGCAAACCAACATTTACGAAGTCTACAAGTATTCTCCTAAAATATAATGATAATTATATCCAAGAGTTAGAACGAAGAGAGGATTGTTATACCTAGGTTCTCCTTCAGCATAAAAATAGTCATAAAAGAAACTTAAAGAGATTAAAAGGTAACTAACACATTAAAAACTGACCATCCCCCCCCCCCAAATAATTTCTAGACTGTTACCTTGGTTAACAAATTCTCTGCTTCTTACCTTTTAAAAACATAATAGAATTATAAACACATTCATATAGAGATATGTAATTAAGTAGAAGTGCGTGCCTAAATTTCAAATCTAAGTTGAAGTATATAATAAGAGGATTTGGCTGTTACCTTAGCTAAATCTACGTTGGAGAGAACAAATACACATTTTTGTTCATCTGACAAGTGAATAAAATCTTTATTAATTTGAATAGCTTTATCATGAACAGTTCTTAATGCCTCATAGGCTGGACACTGTCAAAACATGTGTTTCAGTTTCAACGCCTGATTTACAAATAGGACATACTAGTATACGTTCATTTAATGTAATGTTTTCTATACACGCTAGAAGATGTTGGGTTATTTTATCTTTTTCTAAGTTTTTCTTATAGTATTTGTTCAGCACACAATTACATGTTATTATAAATTTAACAAAATACTCTACTTACTTATATGCTATGTAAATCGTTATAAATTTACTATACACTACTATTATATTTTTCCTTAGACATGTGTTGGACGCATTGCATGTTTTCTGTTGATGTTTTTCTGTGTCTGATTGCAAAACATTATTGTTATAATTCATATTGAATGTGTAATCTTGTCTGCAATCTTGAAATTAAATGTGTTGAAAAAAATACTGTCATGTAACGATTCACTAGACGCGGTTGCGTGATCCCTTGCAGCATTCGGTCTTTGTAAAATACGTGAAGGTGTGGAAATTATAAAGACGGAACGTGTAGGTTCATGTGTGGGATTAACTTGAAATATACCATTCGATACAACATTAAATGCCAATTCGAACACTGCTTTTTAGAAAGAAACTGACCAGTCTGTCTTCAAGCCCAATAATGTTGACTAATCCGGCTTGATGTGAATCCTGAACGTATAAAGGAAAATTAATTCCGTTGTATAATGTATAATGTATAATGTATAATGTATAATTATCGTTTTTTTAAATGCACTTCCGTGATCCTTATTTGATTACGAACTTGTTCGACAAAATTTTCTTGGAAATTAATGGCAAAGAGAAGTGCTTCAATCTTTCTATTTAATATATAATTCGAAAGAATATATGGTAACAAAGCCATTACATGTGTCTTCAACTTAAAGAATTATCTACTGTAACCATGGCATTTACCTTGACCTCATTAGTTAATAATATACCTTTATTGGGTTCAATAAATATAGCTCGAATATAGCCCTTAACAATATCCGCTTAGCCAATCATGCCTTCTGGCACCACCTTTGTTGGAACCATTTCAAGTTGTATGTCCGGACTTCGGGCTTATATCACCTCCCGGCTCGGGACGAGTACATCAATGGGGATCCTGCTACAGAAAAACATCTTTTGTGCGCGACAGTTTGTGGTAAATATTCCGAAAATATTAATTGCTTGTAAATCAATAATAATACGTGAATATTTATAGATCTGTTTAGAAAAGTAACTAACTATTGATTAAACACACTGTCATCCAAATATACATGTATCGTATTAGTCGTCAGTGAGCCGTTTCAAAGAATTTATTTTTGAGTTTTAGACAAAGTCAAAGGGTAATACATACATTAAACTAAATATTTGCTGAAAATTAATTCATTTTAAACGTAAATAACTTTCAACAATTTAAATAATAACTATACTGTATACGCCTTAAATCTTTAAATGTTAAGATAAACTCGGAAGGTTATTATAGACTTCCACTTTGTTAATCGATTCACCCACGATACCCGTATCGTGCCTTTGACGAAAGTCCCTAAAAAGAGCTGGACAGTAAATGTATTTTTTCATTTCTACATGGAGCTTAGTCCCGCCAGTATTTTGGCAAAACATTATTTCTTTTAAGCTGTTTTTGTTGTTTGTCCAAGAATACACATTAAACTATAGAATAACATATTAAACATGTATATTTGTCAATCTTTCACTTAAAATATTTAGATCTTTTCATTAAGAGGGTCGATACTACGGATACACATGCTGGACAGTTAGCCAAATCACACGTTTCCTGGGCAATTTAAGTTTCAACCTCCGCGCAGTGATTTGAGTGGATCAAATCCCGGCCTTCATAACAAACCACGTGATGATAGCCTAGCCACGTGGTAAATAATTTTACCGTTGTATTTTTTGCTTTTTGTTTTGAATTTAGGTAGTTTATTTTTATTATGAACCTAAGTGTATTCACAATTTTCATAATATAAAAAAAAAGAAACTTTTTTTATAAAACAATACTTAAACAAACTTAATAAAATCCTACCTGGTAGGATGTTCTTTTGATTGCAGAGATTGTGTGTGAGAGCAAGCAGCGACAACTCAGCTTGGAAATTGTGTAAGGCTATCTAATAGGCGGTTTAACCGTACAAAGTGCACATTCTTATTATGATTGGAATTAATTTAACAGCTGCTTCATACGATTTTATTTATTTATTTTCTATTATAAGTTACAAATGTTGATAATGTACGTCGCATAAGGATCCGACAACGCGTTTGAACCATACACATTTGCGATATATGAATTATCATCGATGTCATCTATCTTCGAACCATTCTTATGTCTCAACTCACGAATATGAAAGATTACACAAAAAGAAAAAAGGTGGTACAACTTTCGTAGATACACGATTCGTTTTGACATCAGAATCGATATGCCATCCAAAATATCGTCGACAAAACCTTTAAATTTGTTCGCTTCTTTTATTGTTGGCTGTGGAGGTCGATAAAAACCACTGCGCTGATTTCACTGGAGGTGGGCAATATATTAAAGGAAAAAAAAATTCACAAACATTCGTTTGCGTCAAATTATCATTTAAGGCTTAATTTAAATGAACACGTTATTATTTTATCGGGTCTAGTCGAGGACATTCAATGACCAGAGTTATCAACATATACATTTGTTCTGTAAGTATACAGTTCGAAACGCGCAGTGGTCCGTATTCGCGATTCAAACTTCTAACTACCCGGGTTCCATGTCCACTTCCGGCTCATTTGTAGTTGGAGCGGTTTGTGCAAACAGGTTTCATGCATGTAGAATAACCTTCGCGTCAAATAAATAGCGTATACATCTGACGGTAATGTACATAGTTGTATTACCGGGTATATCGCGTATTTGATTTTAACACAGGCAGCAGTATCATAAATTTGCCCCCCCCCCCCCCGGGATTCTACCCCCCTCCCCCCCCGAGCTTACCCCAGGGGTTCCAGATTGTTAAATGTACACCTATTGTGTATGGGTTGACTTTTCAACAACGAATATTGACAAAAATACATAGTTTGAAAAAATGACCCTCGTATAGGTATTATATATGTACACAAGGTATGAAACGCACTATATGCCTATTGCTGAAAGATTGTGGAACTCTGAACGTGACCTTTTTCATCAAAAAGACACATGTTCCCATGCAGTTGCCGACAAGATGCAACTGTTTTCGTTGAAAGACAGTAAAAGCAACGTGATTTCACAACTAACCGATCTCCTGTTCGCCTAATAACTTTAATATGCAATTAAATTCGACTTTCTCGCTACATGTCTCTGTTTTGCTGTCATATTTTGTCGATCGAATGCTCGGTTCTAAAACGCCATATCATTGTCCAACACAATTACAAAAACCAACCAGATGACGCGTTATAAAATTAAAATGGTGTACATGTGTAGATGAAACACCGAGTGACATATAGGAGATCGACATATTGCCGAACAGGAGATCGGTTAGTTGTGTAATCACGTTGCTTCTACTGTCTCGGGGGGGGGGTCCCGGGGGGGGGCAAATTTATGATACTGCTGCCTGTGGATTTTAACAGATAAATTGCAGTAGTGCCATAACTTATCGCTAACAAAATATTGTCCCTGCCTTTACATCACATTTAGACCGTTATATTTTAAACATAACAAACATAAATATAGTACAACATCCTTTTATTAATAAATAGTTAAATGTTTAAATCTTACTGAGTTATTATCTCATTGACAATACGTGTTGGAGAACAATATAGTTCGATGTTCATCATTTCAATCCCAATTCATGTATTAATGTTGACAGGAGCGTTGATACCATTATTTTTTTAATCAGTCCGCTCAGGCAAATCACGGACGACTCTTTCCCGCTTTAATAGATTTTTGTTTAAAAAAGGCTTCCTTTAAATGAAATCAATATCAGCGGATAGTGTCTTCCTCGATATGCCTGCGTGGATTACACAAGCTAATATGCAACGAATCTTTACGAATATACTTTAACTTTATTTTCAAGACAAATGCAGAGTTTTCAGCGAAATATTTTCACAGTTGTGAAGTGTATATGCCACCCGGAATGTATATTTATATTGTCACTTTAAAATGCATTCACACAGTACTCTCAGTATGGTCACACGCAACTGCTGTTGTTTTTTTACTTAAGAGTGTACACATACACATCATAACAAGCGATAATGAAACATCAGGATGAGAAAAGAATACTGCACTGGTTGCAGTGTAACATAAATATTGAACATTACAACATATATAATTTACATGAAACAACGATTTCATCAACAATATTCAAAAAGAAATGCAAGCATTATAAAACATTCATAAATTAAACCATTTTTCAGAAGATAATAATGAAATAGTAACATTTAATAAATACATGAACGCTTAAAATAATATGTTAGTGAAAAATATGTAACGCAGTGCGTCCCATAAAAAAATGCATTTAGATTGGACACCCGTTATATGTTCAAAGCATTAAATGAAAGAAAATCTTACTATACCCTGTTTAATGGCCGTGAACAACTACAAAACATTATAATTAAATTTTATATGAAATGCAAAACAAGTGTTTACAGCAAGAATTGCAAATAATGTTGTCAAGTTGAATATACATACATGGCGAATCATGCTACACACAAACTTAATGTAACACATTGATTATGTTATGGTCTCTAGTCTAATGACACCACATAAATTACTACGAAAAGTAATAACATGTTCTCCTGATTATTTATTGTCTGAATGATTTATCATAGGATTTCATGCGTACTTGTAAGAAAATTAATTTATGGAATTGAAATGGATTTTTCCACTCACGCCCACACACTGTCACTCATGGGGGCTCATAAACTGACATGACGTATTTCATTCACTCTAAATATAACTCAAATGATCAACACCGAAAAATAAGATAGTATTATAAACGGAAAGGTTACAATATTTTCACATCCGCCTTCAATAAGTAAAGTAGGATACCAAAATACAGTATCGTGTTTTAAAGGGTTTTGTTTCAATCGTAACAACAACTCTTTCGTTCAACTACGTCACATGTTGAGAATCCTAAGCCATTTCCTTGGTGGGACGAGTTTAAGTTTGATTTGTGGACGAGCTTTTGGGCGCAGCGAATGTGTTTTTGAAGAGCAAGCTGGCAACACGTTTGTTTATCACGAATGAGAACATAATCAAAACGCCTTGACTGGCGTTGAAAATTATGAAAAGAAATCCAAACAACTCTACGTCGGTTAGCTCATAAACGATCCCAAATATCCATGCCATGCCAGTGATTGTTGACAGTTTGATGAATATTGTTATATTATTTCTCTCGCGAGATTTTGTACCGTTCAATTGAGGGAGACGCATAAGTTTTACGATAACGGAAATGAACATGACCAAATTTGTTACCATCACTACAGAAATAGGAATTGCAACAAAGAACAGGTTCATCCGTGGATTGGTGAGGTAACAAGGATGACCACCATAGCCAAATGTGTTATTTGTTTTCATTGATACTATTACATGAGAAGCAGACAGAACTATCGCCAAAATCTCTGCGACAGCCACGTATCTTACGTATGTACTGTATGGAATTGGTGCATTCTTGCTATGGTTAGTCAAACTGGTGAACGTTCGCATTATATGAAACGTGCATATGATCATCCAACAGAATCCGGACAGCAAACTAAAATGAAGTAAAAACCCGAGTGTTTTACAGAGCCATTCAACGTCAACAGTAACAAAATTATTAGCAAACAGCAGCGAACTGGAAATCAGTAACCATGTAGACAATGACATAATATTTAGGCCCGGCAGTGTTCGTAGATTTGGTAGTATTATATAAACGATAAGCGTGGCTATCAGCGATAATATGGATATGGATAAGCATATCAAGGAGATATAGCCAAATACCGCACTGGTTTTTGAAGGATTGGATGACACTTTGGTAAAATATTTCGAGCGTTTTTCCATGTACTCTTCCCAGCAAACTGATATATTACCACTAAACATGCGAATATACGAGTCAAAAGTAAGAACAGTTTTACCAATGGTGAATTTAGTATCAGAGAGTAATGTTTCATCTGAAACCGGTAAATGCTCAGAAACGTCGTCTGGAGTGATTGTTACACGGGAACAAAATGGTGAAGGTGTCATAATTATAGTACTAGAACAATCATGTGCAATTGTTGGATTAACGGGCAATATAGCATTTCCACTTGATGCATCATTAATAGAGTATTCGAACGCTTCTTTAAGTATGCGGCTGTGCAGTCTATTGTTAATCTCCATTAATGTCGATGTTGACAACTCTTTATTAATGCTAACTGCGAACCAGCGCGGGTCAAAATAACTAAATTCCATTTGATAATGTCCAATGAACTGATTTTTAAATACACCGCCAATATTCTGCATTAGTTCGGTAAAATTTTGGATGTTTCCAACATAGAAATAAATATCTAACAGAAACGCTTCAATGTTTTCATCAAATTTGCCACCTCTTAGAATATCTCCTACGGAAGGCATTACTGGTAATTTCAACTTAATGAATGACCTACTTCCGCAGAGTCCGATTCTATGATTTAACAAGCGCGCCTGTGCTCGAACCAAGTCCGGAAAAACCTTTTCAGCGAAGAAGGTAATTTCATTTGACATCAGCCTCGTTGTTTTAATTGGAACCATTTGAAATTGTAAATTTAGTGTATGGACATTCTCCCGGTGGGAGGTCGTGTCGTTCATAACACATCGACTGATATCCCTCTCTGACAAACCAAACCCTTTTGCACACGAGAGTTGGCGACACATTTTCTGAAAATATAAATTGATTATCATTCAATAGCTAGTACACATGAATGAATATTTATGAAAGTGTATAGGCAATTGAATTAATACCGCTAAAAAAACAATCTAGATATATATATAAAATAAATATAAACCCACGTTAAGCTATGAATAAGAACGTGTCTATCTGTTACAAATCAATATAAATGGACGGATTAATACAATAATTACAATAAAAATAACTGTATACGCCTTTCAACTTTATTTGTGTGAGATTCAGTGAAATATTATGCAGTATTAAATATTATCACACTATTATTATATAATCACTAACCCCAGCTTATCATCGGGTAACCTTAATACATTTGGGGCAAGCTAATCCTTCTCTGCTATGAGTCATAATAGTACATTAGACAAATACTTACAAAAATATGTGATTTTATTCTGATATTTTCCCATTTACTCGCAATGTTTACATGTCTGCTTGTTTTGCCGTTTAAATTGCCTTCATTACGTTTTCTTAGCGTTTTGAAAAAATGTATCTATTATAAAGGCCAGCGTTGCTCAAAACAGAACTTCATATTTCCATGTTTAATCATGTGATTCGGTAAATCGTAGTAGTTCTGAAGAGTGATTGTATTTGCGTTAACGTTAGTTGTTGTAGGGTTGAATTATGGATGGTGATATCATGTTCTTGATTATAAGGTATTAATCGAGTATTTGTTAAATTGATTGGACAGATTAAATACACGAACCAACTTCCGCTCTGCAGATCTAGTCTTGAAACTGTATAGACGTTTTGAAAGCGTATGCAACGACCGTTTCAACATCTTAACTTTAACTGTTTGCAACCATCCAATGCTTAACTGTTTGCTTCGTAGAATTAAGATAACTTAAAGACAGAATAAGCTAATGTACAAAGCTATCAAATTAATTACCATAAATTGATCGTAAACGGATTTTGAAGAGCATCTAGCGTCGCCATCTGACGGAGCTTCATTGTTGTCTGAATAAGTTTCGCCGTTTGACGAAGTTTCACTATAGTATACATTAAATATGTCGTTTGACGGAGTTTCACTATAGTCTTTAGTCATTTCTTCTTTTTCCATGAAGAATAGCAGAGCGGTATAAGAAAAAGGCGTTGGTGGCAATATCCCACTATCCCAAGAACAGGTGTCATCTATTTCAGCCTTTTCGTAACCATTGCACATAAAACAATGCACGTTTTTGTATTCGTCGTTATACACAGACTCGTACGATAGGCATGCTTCTTCGACGTAAGGGTCATAGTCTCGCCAATTGCCAGTCATGTTGCATTTGTCGATCCGTAATAAGCACGGCACAGGGTCTACATTATATTCTTTCGGAAATTCGAAGATGACATTACATTCTGGATCTGACTCAATAAACCTAGATATGTATTTTGGGTTATTAAATACAAAATCAGGCAATGGATTCAAACATGCAATCATGGGTCTCCAGAGAATAAAAGCGTGTGCCGCTCCGTGGCAAAGGGCGCAGTGTCCGTTTTTATATGTTACAGTATAGTTAAAATATGAACCAGGCAGAATCTTCGAGTGCAAAGAGGATCTTGGCAGAATCATCTCAAAGCTGTCATTGAAGTCAAAGTCATGATAATCCCTCTCACACTTCATTCGAGTTCCATTGACGTCTTGATATTCGGAAGGACATCGAGAAATCATGATATATGAAGATTCTGCATTAGACGAAAACCAGCTAAAATCACGGAACTGTGGATAAACGCACCTGCGAGACAACTCGTCTTCGGATAGTCGGGCATTTAAGCGGTCAGGACAGCAAGCATTTCCGCACGAGTCGCTACAAAAACATTCTTCACAACATGATTTTGTAGCAATACTGTATTGAGAAAAATTCATATGATTCGCCTCAAAGTAACAAGTGTCTGTGTATGGACAAAGACTCCGATATTCCTCCACCAACGCACTAATGAAAGAGTCGTTTTCACCAGGATAACTCCCGTTTAAAACTCTTGAATGCACACATACAACTACTTGTAGAAAAATCAGGAAATGTCTGCGCACGGACATCATGATATCAGCGATTTTATCTTTCAGCTCGCGATTCCATTAAAAATGTAAAAGAAAACAAACAAATCCTTGTAGTTTAATAATTATATAAATAATTCCTACGTTAAAAGAGCACTCGTTACATTATTCCATATATTATCGCCATAAATGCCACATTAGGTAATAGACAATTCTCTGTTTCAAGATAATGCGATTATGGATTATCCAAATTGCAATATGTGTGTTTATACAGATACATTACGGGAAGTTCTCGAAAATGGAATGTAGAACGTCCAATCGGTTCAGAGATTGCTTATAAGGGCGGTGTTAAAGGTGGGGTTATTTGACGACAATTCTTGATTATGATTGGTCCACAGTACGGGATTATTTGTTGTTGAAATAACCAGCAACTGTCAATATGCTTAATGCGACCTTCTATAATCACATTTTATAAAATTGCTGTCAATACATGAGCATGAATCAAATTATATGAAAATAAATAAAATGCGCATTTAATATAAGGGGAAAGTTTGTATTCAAATAGGGTTTGATGTATAATTTTTAAATGCTTGTTGATACCAATACATTCATAATAATAAGCATGCTTTTGTTCAGTCCTGGTTAGTCTCACACACAAAGCGTGAGGTTCACTCATATATTGAGCAAATAGCTTATGATGTCGGTCGTCATCGTTACTCTGAAAATTTGCTACTACTTATCCCCGATTAGCCTGTGCGGACTGCAAAGGCTAATATGGGACGACAATTTTCGCTTTTAAGCATAAAGCCCTGTTTTCCCAGAGCGCAGCTCATGTTTGTTAACAGTGTTAAGTCATTTATTTCAACGAGAAGCCGACTAGTTTCCTGATGTCCATACAAATGTAG
Organism: Dreissena polymorpha; assembly: GCF_020536995.1. Taxonomy (NCBI): domain Eukaryota; kingdom Metazoa; phylum Mollusca; class Bivalvia; order Myida; family Dreissenidae; genus Dreissena; species Dreissena polymorpha. The sequence continues at coordinate 46,873,202 of NC_068365.1, forward strand.
TTGACATACATATAAGTAAATTGCAATAGTGTTTGTGTGAAATTATTGTATAATTAAAAATCTAATATTCCCATTGGTGGTATCGGGTAAATGTAATGATTCAAATCCCATGGTACCACTCACTAACACAAAACTCATTTATAAGCGAATTATAATGCTAATTTATAAATCCATTATGAATGAAAGGATTTTGTTTAAGTGCAGTTATCTTAATTTTATGATGTCATCGAACAAAGACCAGAATAATTATTGTTTATAGCAGTGTTCTCAAACGTTTTAACTGGGAGGGAACGAGTGTTATCTAAAATTAATTTAGAATCATATGACTCTAAATAAGAGCAAACGATAGACAATTATTAAAAATCATCCTATTTATTCTGTATCGACGATCATGCCCAGACATGATAGACAAGCAATATCGCAAAACATATATATATGGAGCAGGTGTTCATTTTGTATTGTTATTTAACAACTATCGTTCACTAAAATTGATAAGATCAAAGACTTATGACTAATATCTGAACAATTCTTATCCACATTTGTTATTAATACATTAAAGGTTTTGGAACAGTATTATACATTTTTATTGTTATTTTATTTTATTTTCATATTTCATAAGGTCATGGTATTCTGCATCCAAGTTCTCAGACATTCACAATTCCAGCACTCGATATATGTTCCCATTTTACTTATAACTATTCAAATAAAAAAATGCACTCTTATGAGCCTAAATATTGATAACGCAAGAATGTTTTGGTTTATTTGATATATACCTGTCTTATATTTCAGTTAATGATGGCAAATGAGGTGTGACAATAGTGCACAGAAAATATCATCACATGAGTGTTTATATCTCCCCTTAGAAAATAGGGAAAAATACTAATCAATAGTCGTAATTCATTAAAAACATTATCTCTCAAAACAAATACTGACAGTAGAAAAATACAAAATGTGAGCATTCCAATTGTTTCCGATGAACCCTTGATCGGAAAATATTTTAGTTTCACCGCACAAAAGTTCCAGTTTCATTTCCAATGTTACACACGTGTATATATGCAAAAAAAACATGAAAAAAGTGAGGATTTAGATGTTGCATAAATTTATTTAACACATTGTACTTATTGGCAGCGCACTGAAGTGCGGCGACTAGTACGTAATACGTTTTTTTTTTCGATTATGGGAGGAGAAGTTATTATACGGATCAATGTATATATTTTTGTTGTCAGAATATCTTGCATAATGATGATTTTTTGGTAAATTAGTGTAAATAAGTACTGCATTTGTGCCTATAATATTTACTACAACATTTATTGTCAATAATACAAAGCTAATTATTTTAATTAATAACTGATCACAAGGACTTGGTAATAATAAAAGATCACAGGGACTGGGCAAATACACGAACCGGTGAAACTATCTGGTTTTGTATAAAAACAAAAAATAATCAAAATATATTTATTTTGTGGTTTTTCTAACAATAGCGCAGACTTTTGCTGTTCGAGTTTTGGTTAAAGGTACTGTCCAACAGATTAAAACGTCGTTCGACGCGAATCGATATTTTGGGAAGCTACGAGGATTGCTTATATAGCTAAAAAATTCGTTCGCATTTAACGTGAGCGTGGATGGTCGAGTGGTAAAGTCGGGAGAAATTTTACTCCAAGCTTCCATGACTCTAGGGGTCAGAGGTTCGAGCTTTGTGGAGGTTAACGTTTTTTCTTCTTTTTTTTTAAATTGTATTCTTATTTTTACTGGAGATTTTTAGTTCAAATGTTAAAAATTATCAAAATAAAGCATTTGAAGCAGTTTATGACAAGCTTTAATACATGCCAAAATCTGTTGAACGGCCTTTTAATGCGTATTTTCTTCAATTTTACAAGACGACAGCGATTACACGGTTTATTGCTTTATTGATAACCGTTACACTACAGTCACTTATTAATATATTAGTTAGAAGATGATTTTTCAAGCGGTTCCGTAGTGTAGTGGTTACACGCTCGCTTCACATTTGAGAGGCCCAAGGTTCGAGTCCCAGTAGAATCAAATTATTTTATTAGTGTTCTATGTTAACTATTTGTTTTGATGTAGACATTTTAAAATCCATTTTAATAAAATTGGGCATTTTTATTAAAATTAATGGATGCCGCGTGGTGACAACGTTAATTAAAATGTCTTACATCACTTAAATATCTTATAAAAAATACACGTGTTTTTATATTAACAAATAAATGCAAACAGCATATTTGTTATCCATGTATGTTTATGGTTGTCTATCATAGGCCCTAAGTACTATCCCTACCACATATAGAGCGCGAAGCGCGATACGTATTATTGATTGTAACAATGAGTTGCGATAAAGGAAGCAGCCGCTTATCAAGGAGGAGCTGTGTCCCAGCAACCCGTTTCCCTAGAGTCAAGCACACCTCGGAGTTTGTTTAAGAACCACATATAGAGCGCGAAGCGCGACACGTATTACTATCCAGGTGGTATGGACCCTTTAGCATTATCCGACCATTACGTCCATAGTTATTTTCCTTAGAATTTGAGAAATTTTGAAATCCTTGTTCAAAGTCCAAATTTTTTATCCGATTCTTCCCAAACTTGCACATGCTTTTTTATCCATGAAGACCCAACCCAAACCCTATATGAGCAATATCGGACCATAAGTCCAGAATCATGTCTCTTTGAATTTAAAAATAAAAGTGAAAAACTGCTTGGTTAGGTGATTATATATGTCAACATTTTTCATCAGATTCTTTCCAAACTTACAGTGTCTTCATATCAATGAGCATTTTTACCTCATTTAAAATGAGAAACATCGGGACAATAAGTCCAGAATATTTTTGTATTAAATTTGAGAAAATAAAGAATTTCCACTTGACTAAAAGATTTCACAACTTTCGTCTGAATCTTTCCAAACTTGTTAAGTGTTTTTTATATCAGTATTACTCGAACCCTATTGAAAATGATGAATATCGGAGCAATAAATTTATTATGATCTTTTACTGAATTTGAAAGTATTGTGAAATGCAGCTTCTTTAGACAATTTACAGTTTTCATTCAATTTTTTTTTTCTCAAACTTTTACAGTGTTTTCAATGAGTACTCAACCCCTATCGTAAATGAGCAACGTAAGAATAAGTTCAGAATCATCTCCCCTTGAAGTTGAGAAAAATATGAAATTATGCTTACAAGATGAAGTAAATTTTTTAAAACCTACACAGTTCTGTTCCATTAATGAAAACTGCACACGGATGCCAGTAAAAAAGGAAACCAATGTAAATAAAATGAACTATGAAATATTTGGGGGTTACATCACAAAATCATAGATAATGTTTTTTGGGGGGTTATAACACATCATAGATAATGGTTATTTGGGGGTATAACACAAAATCATAGATAATGGTTATACCATTATCTTTTTCTATTTTGTTTAAAATAATCGGCAAATATATTAGTATTGACAGTAGAAAAAAAATCGTTCCATGTAACTTCATTGAGTGCCTTTTACACTGAAATTCCCGACGCCCTTTGGTGCTTTTCATCAATACTTATCTTGTGTAAAACTGCAGTAAATAATTTGTAAACGGATTTAACCGGGCCAAAAATAGTTCACCGTATTGATATACATGTAATTTATCAATCCAAATCAATATTTTCTCGAGACTGCTGAAATGCACTTCAACAACACAACAGATGGTAAACTTAAACTTCGTTTTGCAATTGCAAGTAAGAAATTTGAAACAGTGCGTGTTTTTTTTTTTTGTCGAAATCATGTTATGTTCATATTGTGCAAACAGGCAATTAAACAGATGATGTAATTTAAGAAACACGTGGTATTTATTAGTTATTTTAACCCTATGATGTAAACGTACCGTGGCTCACAAAATGTTTCAATTTTTACCTAATTTAATTTTTTAAGAAGTCACCTCTCCCTAAATTGGAACATTAATAGACCCCTAATATTTACTCATCATCAATGTGTATGAACTTAAAAAATGAACAATATGATATCCTCGTATTACTTGTATACTGAATGTATTGTACTATTTGAAAATTGCATTGCTTTAAACCTTTTTTACAAACACGTAATTTAGAGAGCGTAATTAATCACATGCAATTTATTGGTGTCCAGGTAAAACAACAATTACTGGTTTCGCAATTTCATCAGCTTACATTTAATTACTGACCATTTAGTGTGGAATGACATCATTCAGTATTGATTTCAATTATTTATAAACAAGTTTAAGTATATTCAAGGTTTTGTATTTTTTAAGCATGCTTTAAATAAGACATGACATTGGTTCTGACGACATACCATTTTTTATGGAACAACTCAAGTTTGAAAGATTTACAAAGGTTCTCCTACTGAAAATTTAATTAATAACATTTTGTATGAATAAAGTAATCGTGTTCACACTGCTTACTCACTTATATTAAATGTATCTTTATATAATTTCCTGGTAACATAAAATTCAGTATATTTTGATTTAATCTTTTACAACAGCCTTGATTACTAAGTGTGAAAAAAAATCATAAATAATTATTCAGTTTATACTAGTACTGAAAGACACATTTAAGCAATTTCAGTGACAAAGATTTTATTATCCTTATTTAGTGCAAACTGCTCGAGGGAACTCTTAAATGTGACATAATCCGATAACAGTTATAAATTGCACCATTACCAATTTGTGTTACCACTACAATCAGACATGTCAGCAAACTCGGTGCAAATGGGCTCCTGAATGACAAGCTCATGTGTCTGTGAAGGTCGTTCTAAATGCACGAGTGCCACTAATACCTGTCTCATACTGGGATTTGCAAGCATTTCATTCGAGCACTTGTTATTCCCTGGAAATCGACAACATTTAAAGGTGCAAACTCTGATTACCAAACTCATCACTGTGGTGGAAAAGGAATAATACGGCCACTGAGAACACCTGGCGTTATTCATGTGCGTCAAGTCTCGTCCAATATTAGCCTGCGTACAGGCTAATCAGGGATGATACTTCCGCCTGCACGGAATTTTCTTTTAAAAAGAGACTAAAATTCTATAAATGCGGAAAGTGTCCTCCCTGATTAACCTGTGCGGAGTCACATGCTACATGCTAATCAGGACGTACACTTCATGCACGTGCACCTGGTTTTCCCAGAGACCTGCTCATATGGTGTCTTTTCTGTGATAAGAAGGCTCTGAGTTCAATAAGGAGTTAACTAACAGCTAGTGGTACCAGCAGAAAATATATTAAAGGAATCTTTTCACGTTTTGGTAAATTGACAAAATTGAAAAAAAGTTGTTTTAGTTCGCAAGTTTTCGTTTTAGTTATGATTATTTGTGAAGAAACAGTAATACTGAACATTTACCATGGTCTAATATAGCCATTATATGCATTTTTTGACGATTTAAAAACCTGAAAATTATGAAGCGTTACAACGCGAAACGATTGAATAATTTGGAGAGTTCTGTTGTTGTCGTTTAATTTTGTGAAACTACAAAGATTGCTTTTATAAACTATAAAATACGTCTCTCATCCATACTTGGCATAATAGCCGAGCGGTCTAATTAGTTTTTACTTCAGGACTCCGGGGGTCACTGGTTCGAGCCCTGATGCGGGTTACTTTTTTTTTTTCTTTTTTTATTTTATTTTTGGTGCTTTACTGGATATTTTTTATCCAATGTTTACATTTATAATATAAAGCATTTAATGACAAACTTCAAAACATGGCAAAATCTGTAAAAAGGCCCCTTTAAATTTTCAACCAAATAATTATTTGAAAACAATGTTCATTTAACACTTTCAAACATTTGAAGAATATGTTTGGTTAATCCCCTGAAAGCATTTTTGCTTTTTTCAAACTTGCTACAAATAAACAAAATATTTTTTCAAACCAAGAATGGCCCTTAACTAAAATCAAAGTCTTCAATATGCAGGAGGGCACGCGTATACGGGAGCTTACCGCGTTTAAGTTAGAAAGTTGTTGCAAAACTTCAAAGATGGCGTCGTTTAAGTGTTTTTCGTGAAGGAGTAGCGGATATTTTCACCCGGTAAGCCAGTTTATATTTATATTTCTTTTAAATGAATAAGCCCTTTCGGCTCTACGGTGTTTGTGCTCCCCTCGGTTTTTTGTTTCAAAACCGTAGACGTCGGAATAAAAAAGTTATATTGAGGCAAAACCGTCGACAAATTTGTTGTTTAATTTCTTGACCTTCGTGATGTTGGATGTTCGAATATCATTTTCTCTCATAATAAACAGTATTTGTGCATGTGTACAGTAAAATATAACATAAATCACGAATATTGTATTATCTCGACGCGTTGTTATGTCTATGAATTCATTTAATGCCGAATTATAACGTGTTAACCACCATTTTTGGAACTAAACTTCCTTTTAAGCACATTTTGGGACCTGACTTCCAAATGATTAACAGCTCTTTCCTATGTTACAAGGTTTTATGCGAAATAACTTTCGTGAATGAATTCCGCATTGGTGCGAATGTCTTGGAAAACATTTTTACTTGAAGAAATCAAGAGTTTTCTTTTTTCTATTAATTGTTTTATTATTAATTTGTATTATTATATGTTTTATCGCGTTCTTAACGCTAACATTTAGTGTGTGTAATATAAGACATTCGACGGTATTATAAACACAGTGTAATTCTTACCTATTTATTTTAACACATATGGACATACTTATGTTTGAATATGCATCCAACGGAATACTATGCTTACTATTTCCAGATATCTAGACGCCAGTTGTATATGTTGAGGATGCCAAGATTAAAAAAGACGGCGTAACGAAGTGTTTAGCGCTCTAGAATGCGATAGGTACATGAAAACCCACCTATCAAACAAAAAAGATTACGTCGAAGTACCTTGCCAAACAATCACATAAACGTGCAATAAAAGTGTAATGAAAAACAGAAGAGGGTAAAGCCGGTTTGATACAAGTATAAGGTTGATGTAACCAAATACTGCCATTGTTGCGATTCGGAATACATGAAGCAATTTGAAATACCTGACATCTGCTTAGAAGATGCATATCGGTGGATGTTTTTTTATGATACTTAAATATGAATTGTTTATTTAATACAATGACATTTGACGCGTTTTACCATAACGATATTGATACATGTATGTGACTTTGATGTGACACATTTTGGACGACTTCTTTTAAACCAGTTCTGAGTTGGTCACTATATTATAATCGCAAAAAGTGAATTTGTAGTGAATAGAAAGATTTGTGCAAATGCAATACACGACATGATTTTAGAAGAAGTGATCAATATAATTTTTATACATGTATGTTTTTTTCTCTTTTATACCTATGTGAATACATATTATTTATGACTGTTGTATTGAGGGAATAAAGTATTGGTTCACTTAGAAAGATTATTCGTTTGTTCCTAACATTGCCTTCTAATCGTAAGTAATGTTAATATGTCAAATGCACATTAAATCCGACCCAAATCTTTTTTTTATCTTGTATGTAAGTGCTGAATACAATTGAAAATTTATGCAGAGACATCGTAGGAAGAAATGACGTAACACAGATAATGGTTTATTTTCATAACAAAGTGAGAAACTAGCATCATGACATATACGAAATAAAACGTGTAAGTAAGTAGCACTCATAGCAATTATATGTCAGACGTGTCTATGTAGACTTTATCAATAAAACAAAAACACTACAAACATCAGCTGTACATGCTTTGTTATGTTCGTGTTTTTTATTTGCTGTTTTAGTCCGGCTCTGTTGAAGGATTCTTTCTTGCATATTCTACATTTAAACTCGTATGGTCCATGAATGGGGCATGATATCTCAATCCTCCCCTGATGTAAAATTCCTCATTACAAATACTGCAACGAAAGATGCACTTATTTTCGCCCTTTAACCTGCATCATCTGAAAAGACAGTAAAAGAGTGGTTAAAAAAAGTTCATAGCAGAATAAGGTCGACACGTCATAAAATACATGAAATTAATTATAATATTACTGAAAGATAAGCGTTCTATTATCTCGAACATCAGCCACCACACAACCCATCTTCTTGAAAATAGGTGAATTGATTCAATTGGTCGGCAGGTTTTTCGAACAGCATTGTTATTATTCTACAGTAAGTAACATGATTAAGAAAACACTTATATTGCACCACGTAACATGCTATAAAACTATAATATTGAAGTACACATATACACTTTATTTAAAATGGGTAGGTATATCATGTCAAGCTCTTTTACATATGAAAGAGCTGTTTGTCATTTGGAAGCCAGGTCCCAAAATGTGCTTACTTAAAAGGAAGTCAGTTCCAAATAAGGGGGTTAAACCAATAATATTGGCCGATAAATTAATTATCAGTGATAAAACGGCGTCGGTAAAATGAAATAATCATGATTTTATTTATATTTTACTGTTCACGTGTGTCAATACTCTGTATTATAAGAGAAAATGATATTTGTACATCCAATTTTTCGAACGTCCCGTAATAAGACAACAGATTTGTGGACGGTTTTCCTTCAATAACTTTTTTATCCCGACGTCTACGATCTTGAAACAAACAACCGAGGGAAGCTCACACACCGGAGAGCCGAAACGGCGTATTCATTTAAAATAATTATAAATACAAAGGGGCTTACCGGGTGAAAATACCCTCCCTTCCTTTAAGAAAATCCAACAAACGACGCCATCTTTGAAGTTTTGCAACAACTTTCTCACTTAAACGCGGTAAGCTCCCGTATACGCGTGCCCCCTGAATATGTTAACTAAACAAGTTTGTGTGTAATTTTTCTTTGTGCATATTTACAAGAAGGTAACATAAGTCCATTATTTAAAAAAGAAAACATAAATAAATGAGTCGTGTTCTGAGAAAACTGGGCATAATGCATGTGCGTAAAGTGTCGTCCCAGATTAGCATGTGCAGTCCGCACAAGCTAATCAGGGACGACAATGTCCGCTTTTATGTCACTTCTCGTTTAAATGAAGTCTCTTCTTAGCAAAAATCCAATTTAGGTGTAAAGTGTCGTCCCTGATTAGCCGGTGCGGACTGCACAGGCTAATCTGGGACGACACTTTACACACATGCGTTATGCCCAGTTTTCTCAGAACGCGACTCAAATGTACCTATGGACGGACAGATAGACGTTCTTTGAAATTCCCCTATACCCCTATTTACTTTTTAGTGTGACAACCAAAATCTTTCAAGATAACTATAAGGTATATCAGCTGTTGAAGTTTATGTCGAATCAGACAAACATTAAAAGAGGTGTTTGACAAAAACTAATTTACATAGGACTAAATTTTAAAATTCTAGAGTGCAAAACATGCACAAAAACATAAGTCTGAAAAAACGTGTTTCTGAAGAATTCACTTCTTATAATCATTAAATAATAGGTAATTAAAGATGCTGGAACAATAAAATTCCCCTATTAAACAATGGATAGCTTCATTAAATATAAGCTGGATCCACATGAAATACCTCAACGAAACGGATAACTAGAGGAAAGCTATGCTTAATATACTGTAAGTACTATTCAATTATGACAAAAGCTATTGTATTATAATTCGGACATTACTAAGTTTCGGACAGGTCCACCCATGCTATTACAGTAATATCATTCGTTACAATCTACAACTCAGACATGATGTCAGGAAGATTCATCCGGCTAGTATTCTTCCGAGCAAACTCACGTACAACATTGCAAATGTTAATGTCCATGTCCCTATGAATAGATAAAGTAATCAAAGATAATAAATGACTTCAAAGTTTTCAATAAATAGTCTGTTCATGAAATTAAATAGTACAATTTGAACACAATCAATTTTTTGGAAAGTACCTGATAGCAGCAACAGACTCATTTTCAGTAGGTTCATTAGTTTTTAGCTAACCTGCCACAAAGTGACATGGTGAGCTTATGTGACCGTGTGATGTCAGGCGTAAGTTGTGCGTGCGTGCGTGTGTGTGTGTGCGTGTGTCCGTCAACAATTTGTTTGTGTAGACAGTAGAGGTCACAGTTTTCAATAACTAGGTCACTAGGTCAAATAATAGAAAAACCTTGTGTAGACAATAGCGGTCACAGTTTTCATCGAATCTTTATGTAGTTTGGTCAGAATGTTTATCTTGATGAAATCTGTGTTGGCATTGTATTTGGGTCATCTGGGGTCATAAACTAGGTCACTAGGTCAAATAATAGAAAAACCCTGTGAAGACAATAACGGTCACAGTTTTCATCAAATCTTTATGAAATTTGGTCAGAATTTTTATCTTGATGAAATCTGGGTTGGGATTGTATTTGGGTCATCTAGGGTCAAAAACTAGGTCACTAGGTCAACGTTTAAAAAAACTTTTGTAGACAGTAGAGGTCACAGTTTTCATCCAATCTTTATGAAATCTGGTTTAGGATTGCATTTGGGTCATCTGGGGTCAAAAACTAGGTCACTAGGTCAAATCATATAAAAACCTTGTGTAGACAATAGAGGTCATCGTTTTCATCTGATCTTAATGAAATATGGTCAGTATGTTTATCTTGATAATATCTGATTTTGGATCGTATATGGTCATTTAGGGTCAACAATTAGGTCACTGGGCAAATTCTAGTAAAACCTTGTGTAGATGAAAGAGGTCACAGTTTTCATCTCGTCTTAATGAAATTTTATCAGAATGTATTAATTAATGCAATCTGGCTTGGGATTGTATATGGGTCTTATAGAATTTAAGTTGATGTAGCAAGGTTAGTCAGTTGAGCAATTCAGGGCCATCATGGCCCTCTTGTTGTTTCTTGTTCCAAATGGATTCAAGTGTTACCTGCGGTTGTTTCATTTTGAAAAATGATTTAGTTTCGTACTAGCAAAGTAATTCTTCATTTGTGAGTCTTTTTTAAATTTCAATAACTATGGATGAACATCAAAGCAGTTATCCCAATTTGTAAAAAAAAAATTAATTGCCATTTATTATGTGTGCTGTTGAATTTCACTGGCAATAACCTGTTACTCAAAAGGATTATCGCTCTCAAGAGCTAATACCAATTAAATTGAACAAAGAAAAATTAATGACTGTCAATTGCATTCGTCTAATTTCTTTAATTGCTATAAATTGAAATATTGTTTTTCACAAGACCCATTCGGCAGCCATTTGTAAACATTTACCTATAGCTAAATGTATCGATGAATTTCATTAGTTGAATGTATCTCCTTCAACCAATTACATAGTGCAGTTTATCACTTACAGTCAATGAAGCGTGCAGTTTAGCTGACGAAGGTTAGATCGTCTGTCCACATGCCTTGGGGCTAAATCACACAAATCGACACCTGGTTATGGCTTAATTAGGGGCATATGACAGGACAAACACACTTTAAGGGGCTCATTAAAAAAACGTATCTAGTTAATTAGTACGTTTGTCATGCAAAAAACTAATGTTAACAAACGCTTTAAATGAAACTTAACAAAAAATAAACAAAACAAGACTATTGCCAAGCAATACCGGCTCCACCATTGTCAGAAAGTCCACCGTTGTCAGAATTGTTGTTGTTGCCATAGCAACCAGAATTTTTGACGTAGGAACAAAATGAAATGACGTGCATAATGTCCATATTGCCATCTATCCATGTTTTAAGTTTCATGAAAAACTATTAAGAACTTTAAAAGTTATCGCAGGATCCAGAAAACCACCATTTTCAGCAGTATTTCTAGTCTATTTGTTGCCATAGCAACCAGAATTTTTGACGTAGAAACAAAATGAAATGACGTGCATAATGTCCAAATTACCATCCATCCATATTTAAAGTTTCATGAAAAAATATTAAGGACTTTTAAAGTTATCGCAGGATCCAGAAAAGTGTGACTGACTGACAGACTGACTGACTGACAGACGGAGCGCAAACCATAAGTCCCCTCCGGTGAAACCGGTAGGGGACGATAAAATGATATTGAATGTCAAATTTGACGTTGAGCGCGAAGTGTTCAAGCTCCAATCCGTAACAACAATTGATGAGTTTCTATGTCATGCGCGTTATATAAAAATGACGTCACCACCAAAATAGGGGGCGGAATACCCGATCGGTTTTCGGAAAACAAGATCATAGTTTTTTAGCATCATAATAATATTTGCTATTGCTTTTTATGAATCCAGTCGTCTTAGAATATACATATTTATAAAATAGCATGTTTCGTTATAAAATAAGCATTTGACCTTTAATTATCTTATCACACATGTGTGACGTACACGGTCAGTATGCCTGGAAATCGTTCATAAAAGCAAAATTGGCTACCGACAGTTTGCGTTAATAACACAGTCTGTCTTCAATTTTTTATTGAAAAGTATCGTGGTTATATGTTCTTTTCAAAGACGCCATAAGATTGTTAAAGACCGCGTCATGTGAAAATTGGTCTTATGCAATAAGCGGCCAGCGTAGCTCGAGCCAAGCCTGCGAATACGCGTTCAGGGGTTTTTCTGCCTATTTTGGGAAAAGGAGTCTGACCAATTTGGGATTTTTTTATCGACAAAATTGTCCATTTTGGGAACTTTTGCTTCGATAAAACGGCTCAGTTTGGGAAAACATTGTGAATTTATCATGCTTAAATAAGTCAGTGGTTTAACAAATAAATTTGTTTTTATTTGTTATTTTGTCTTCTTTATATAAAAACATGCAATATTGGGCATGATCAATGTTTATTCAAGTACTGCAATTTTCTTTTCCAGTTACAGTTATACTCTGAAATAAGAACTGTACAGTCAAAACCTATAGGAGATATTTTTTACCAAAACAAACACTGGTTAGTCACATAAGTTACAGCATAATTTTCTCTGCATTCTGTTTTTGAAAGCATCACACAGCTCCTCCAATGTTTTGTCATTCAGATCTAGACCTTTAATGCAGGTATGCATCAGATGAGTAAGTTTGTTTTTTGTGAATGTGCTGTGTAATGGGGAGCACAGCAGGTTCATGGTGCTGAATCATCGCTCAACCACAGCAGTGCTTGTTGGTATGATACACATCAGCTGGGCATTAATAATCTAATAATCATCAGTCATAAGACACTTCTTTCTAAAAAAAAAAAATGGGGTGGAATTGGGATTTTTTTTTAAATTTCGGTTCGGGATCAGGTCCGTTTGCTTTGGGAACGCCTCCGTTTTCCGGAGGCGCAGACAGTGCTGAAAAAAAACCGGCGTTATAGTTGACAGTAATGTTTATAAATCTCCTCAAGTGATATACATCAAGTCATGTTGCATGTACATGTAACAAACAACAAGAAAGTGTCATAATGTGGTAAACCATGTTTTGTCTGGTACTAGATTTTTCAGGAGCCCGTCTTACTAAATATCGTCCGACACTTGACACTTACGATACAAGCTTTGAAGATAAGTTGTTTTTTATGTAACAAAAGCCATGAGTATATTTCGGTTATTGTATTTATGTCCATGGTAACTGTAACACTAAAATGGTGTGGGAAATAAAGTTTCTCTTCAGATAGTTGATATTACGGGGCCACGTAGTCCAAGTTCGTAAGGTTTAATAATAGTGTTACTAATCGCTGGAGACCGGTTATTCTCAATATATAATCATAAGAACTCACACAATTTCATTAAAAAAACTAACGAAATCGACTTTATTCATGCAATGAATTAATTGCCGTAAACAAAAATGTGAAAATGTGATTGCTTGAGTACAATACCATATATTAATGCTTACAAAATCAACGCTTTCTTATACAGCAGGTAAAGATGCGCAAGAACCTCTCAAGTAAACTGGGCTGCTTGCATGACATATCCGTCCGTCGCTCATCGGTTAGTTGCCCGCAATTTGCTGTATCGGGCGCAGTGAAGTCTTGATGACGAACTGCTGCATTTCGGTTGATATCATTATCATTGATTAAGCTTTCAAATGACACATCGACACAGTCCAAACTGTGACCTCTCTTAACATGCTGACGGCACGCCGCGTGTTTGTCATTGGTTGGTCCACATACCATATCGGGCAACGAAATAGAGCTGAAACTTCTATCTGCCGTGGGAAACCTTTGCCGAGACAGACATCTGTAATTGAGAAGGGTCAGTTTTATGAATCCCCTCGGAAATGTATAATCATGTTCTACATCCACACATACGTCTGATGATGATGATAAGGCACTAAGTGACGCGCTGCACCAAATGTCGCAGCTAAATTTAGACGCCATACAATCAATAGCGGTGGTGAAATCATCCCACATAGCGGCGGTCTTGCTACTGCTGCATAACTTCTTGCCTTAAAGCGGACTGTAGATTGTAACAATCATGCTGGCATTTTTGTACGTGACACCGAGCAGAACTACCGGAGTGAGAGACACCGGATTGTAGTCGATATCCGGTCCGCGGGGGTGATGCCGGCGACGACTACGAACCTCTCACCAATCCCGATACTGAACTGACCATTGGCTTTCATTGTGCCGCCTTGAAGGGCCGCAAATATGCCCTCGGCATGAAGCTTTTCAGTATTGTTATACTTGCTGTGAAGTAATGTGTGTGAATCCATTGTGTACCTGACATACATACATTTACTATGAATTGACGTATTCACATTTACCTAATAACGCAAACCTTTACTTATATCGGAATTGATCATCTGCATAAGCAGAAAAACTGCTTTTTAAAAACGCCGTTTCAAAAACAGGGCTGTCAATTGTTATCAATGATTGACCCATTAACTTTTATCAATAGCCACGCACTTGTAAAAAGTATGTCAGTTTTAATGCGGAAACAAATGTTCTATAAATATGTGTTATTATTTTTACCTTAAACATATTAACAAACTTTCGGATAATATAATGTATTTCAATAATTGTTTACGCTTAATAATAAACAATATTTCATTGTAATAATTTGTATTCGGACAAAATATTTCCAGATATGTTTAACTTCAGTATTTTTTTTTCAAAACTTGGTTTTATAACTGGACTTCATTTTCTTTATGTTATCAAGTAGACTATAGCGAGAATGTGACTGTAGTCAAACGTTTGTTGTAACGTTGTTCATAAATATTTGTGCTTGTATTTTCATCCATTTGGCAAATAGGATACGATATGGTAGCATTTTGTTACGCTTCACTCATTATTTACACGACCAAACAATTGCTGTTTTTCTTCAATGCGTTGCACTCGATTGGATTGATGCATTCCCCTCTTCTGTGAAACTTTCGAATTATGTCCAAAACAAGAGCGAAGATGGACACTTATGTGAATGCAATTGAAAATAAAAATGAAAATCTTGTATATGTGCATATCATCGCGATTACGGCCAGCTGGTTTGGCTTGGCAGGAAGGCAAGCGGTACCGCTTGAATTTTACTAACTGTTGGGTCGGTTAACGGTCTAGCAGCGGGTGCCTGGTGTGGCCCGTACCCTAATGTCAATTAGGTAAAGATAGTCTTGTCAGATTGTGTCTCGTGATGGGATCGAAACTTCGATCTCGCACTTCGAACGCCTAACTACTAGGCCATGGGGAGAGAGTATTGTCTGCGTTTTTTATTGGGTAGTTTTTCAAAGATGCTTTTGCTAATTTCATAGAAAATACGCGCGTTAAATGTTATATTTTTTTTGCAGATATGATATCCATGGAGGGGCGTTTGTCACAATACCAAGATGAAAGATTATAACTGAGGAGGTCGAATAAACGATGAGACTCGTGCGCGTGGACGACGAGGCCAAAAACTGCTGAAGTGGAATTACTAAATAATTTAAATAAACAATATTTATTCTCCCACTAAATGATTGTATAGAACGAATCGTTGTGTGTCATGTACAAGACAGGTAGGTTTATATGAAAAAATCATGGACATCTTTAAAAGTAGGGCTTACTTTTTCAAAGTAAGTAAATCTTTGATGGAATTAATTAGACTAGTCTAATTTAAAGGGACCTTTTTACGATTCGGTATTAAAAATTGACCAAATGAAACACAAAAAATGCTTCAGATATACACATTTTCGTTGTAGTTATGATATTTGTGAGGAAACAGTAATACTGAACATTTAGCATGCTCTTAAATATCAATTATATGCATCTTTTGACGATTTAAAAACCCGAAAATTATAAAGCGTTGCAACGCGAAGCGATTTAATAATAATTTGGAGAGTTCTGTTGTTTTTGTTATATTTTGTGATACTACGAGGATTGCTTATATAAAGTATAAAATACATCACTGTTTGCATGTGCATGGATGGCCGAGTGGTCTACGCGATAGACTTTTACTCCAGAGGTGACAGGTTCGAGCCCAGTTAAGGTATTTAATTATTTTTTTACAGGAGTTTTTTAGACCAAAGGTTTACATTTATCAATATAAAGCATTTAATGACAAACTTCAATACATGTTAAAATCAGTGAAAATGCCCCTTTAATTTGAATATTTGCATGAATGGAAACATTTAAATAAATTAACAGAACACGAATCAAAAGAGTGAGCCTAGTGATGGGTTCAGTTGATATACCTTTAATTGTACAATAATAGGTGCGTGGTTATGAAAGCAGGGATTTGATCCAGCTTTGACCGGCAGCGTTTCTTACCGATTGATAACAGAAAATGTATTTTCATTTTTTGACCGATAAATTACAAACCGCTTTTACAATTGTACGAACTTATGTAGACTGCACGGGGCGCAATTAAACGCGTTTCTATTATAATTTAGAGGCAGTTACCTCCCTTTGTAATAATAATAATTAAGATTCTTTTAGTTTTAGTACTTGTTACAAATAATAATTAAAGCGTACCGTTACTCAACAAAATTACATGTTAGACCTAAGCATTATCAAATGTAATTATATGTACCTACTATTGTTTATCTATGCCTTGTTTATATGTTATTACAATGTACACATATTTATTTATGTATTTATTTATGCATTTCTTTACATCTCATCAACACTATACATTATACGAGTCACATATATAAAACCATCATAAAAGTGTTGCCAAACAATAATATGATTTACAAGAAATGATAAAAGCATCAAGTTAACTTTCATACTTACATTACTAGTATTATACATGTACATTAGATAAAACCGTTGATTTGATCATATGAAATAAAGGATGCATGGAATATGTTCTCATGTGGTCATTATAGTAATCGCAGATACTGTATATGGCATAAAATCAAACCAACGCATAATATCCAACTGGTTAAAATGTAAACTGAAGTGCCACACCAGGAAGACCTCACCCATATATCAGCACTATTACATTATTATATTAACATGGCAAAAAAACCTGGGTTAGCCACGTCAAATGAAAAAGTGTGATGTTTGACATCACCTGCATGCAACCCAACATTTACGAAGTCTACAAGTATTATCCTAAAATATAATGATAATTATATTCAAGAGTTAGAACGAAGAGAGGATTGTTATACCTAGGTTCTCCTTCAGCATAAAAGTAGTGATAAAAGAAACTAAAAGAGATTAAAAGGTAACTAACACATTAAAAACTGACCCCCCCCCCCCAATAATTTCTAGACTGTTACCTTGGTTAACAAATTCTCTCCTTCTTACCTTTTAAAAATATAAAAGAATTATATACAAAATCATATAGAGATATGTAATTAAGAACGGCCACCGGAAAAACTTTGCGAAACCGAAATTTCGCAAACTTAAGTACCCTTTTTCTTGAAGGTTTGCTTATTTGTGATAAAGTATAAGATAAAAGTCTAACTTGTGATTAATAATTGGTTATTTTTGCTTGTTAAATGCGTTTTCTTCACTATGAACTTTATTTGCAAAGTTGGGGTTCCCATGGGATTTTTGTAATATCCCATGGGATTTTTCATTATCCCATGGGAATTTTGGTTTCTCCCATGGGATTTTTCTCCAGCTTTTTTTATGGGAGAAAAAAAATCCCATGGGATTTTTAAAAACATAAAACACGTTCGTTTGTGCTTAGTTATCGATTTTAAGCATTGTTAAAGCATTTGTGCTTATTTTCGTTCAATTTACTTTGATAGAAAAAAAATCCCATTTTTTTATGGGAAAAAAAAATCCCATGGGATTTTTTTCTGATTTTTAGAGATTTATTCATGTAACCTTCAGAAACACTACCTTTTAACAAATGATGAGCATTTCTCGCGATTTCAACGCGTTATATCGTGTTTTAAAATAATAAAAAAATACCATGGGATTTTTTCCCATGGGATTTTTTTGTCCCATGGGATTTTTTTCCCATGGGATTTTTTTTCCAATGGGATTTTTTTTAAGGTATAAGTTTCTAAAAGCTATATAATAATAATAATTATAATAATAATAATAATAATAATAATAATAATAATAATAATAATAATAATAATAATAATAATAATAATCGTGCTCAATATGATGAATTTGTACTTTTAAGCGACTAACATTTTTATTCGAGCCGATCGTCGAGTCCGAATGGTGAGTATAAGAGCAATTTACCAGTACAAATAAATCTCACTTGTGAAGAGAACGCTACCGTACTATAAAATAATCTTGATAATAAGTCATATCATTTCTCGACAGAAAATGAAAACAGTATCCATATTGATGTCAGCAATGTCCCCTGCTATGATAAATATTGACAAAATGAAAAACCTTGACAATAATTCCGTGTCGAATACGCATTAGATTATAGCAATCAAATTCATATAAGCATTGATAAGATAATTTGCGAAAATGGGTCTTATGTCAAATACGGCAAGCGTAGCTCCATTCCATAATGTCCGGTATTAAGTCACGTCAAGTTTCGTGGTCGAATTATAGCATAATAATCATTTTCACATTACGCGAATCTAATGAGTTTCCCTACATATATTTTGTTAAAATTTATGTTACACTAATGTGCGATGATGAAAAGGGGATTTCGGTAATTCTACATTCGCCCGCCTAGTACCGAAATCCCCATATTTACGCCTTAAAGGGTCAATAGGTCATCGGTATGAATGGTTTTTGACTTCACATGAATGTTAAGGTGCAAAAAAATGATATTAATTTTAATTATTAAGCACTCTTGACAGCATTAAGTTGCCTCTCAGTGGGGATTTCGGTAATTCTACACTAGAACTTAAACGCGCGCCGGTACCGAAATCCTGCTGTACAAACCTTCAAGTGTCAACAAAATTATTATATTGTTTTTTTTCATTAGCAACCAGTGACATGTATTATCTCCCATTCGGTTACTTCTTTTGGAAAATAATTAGCGGGGATTTCGGTACTGCTACATTCGTACGCCCAGAGCCGAAATCACCCATGTTTACGCCAATCCCCCATATTACGCCTTAAAGGGTCTATATGTCATTATGTTTGGGTTTTGGCTTTGCATTAATGTTGATTTGTACACAATCATATTAGTGTTAATCATTTAAACACTCTTATCAGAATATTTTTTTCATTATTAAATAGTTTATTAATGTGAAAAATGTGTAAACGAATGTAAAAAAGGTAAAATGTACATTTAAAACATTGGTTACACAAAAGTATATGTAAATATAACATGACATAGTAATAATAAGTCTTCAGAAAGTATTTTCCAAACAAATCTGATGAAACAAATGATATCGTACTACCTTATTTACAATATGCTATACACTTTTGCAATTTAGTTATCAATGTTTAATCAAAGCATAAATCAGGATAATATGTTGCCTCTTAGCGGGGATTTCGGTAATTCTTAACAAGCACATAAACCCGCGCCGGTACCGAAATCCCCGCTGTACAAACCTTCAAGTGTAAAAAAATACTGATTTAGGTTTAAATAAAGGGAACAATAGTATTTTTGGCCACCAAAAAGCACTTCCGCGTCAACAAAACGATTGAAATTATGTCAGAAACCCAGCTTTTCATTGTATATATTGCAATACACCATCGGCCGCCGAGAGCGGAATACTGCGTTTGGCCGCTAAACAATGTGGATTGCATCAAATTAAATGTCAATTTTCGATTTTATTACAAAAATAAACACTGACTTTTTATAAATATGTCAAGCACGTACACTTAACAAAAAAATCGATATATCTTTATGTAATGTAGAAAAGTAAAGCGCTTTATATATAACAATGTTTTATAATGTCTCTCTGGTTGAGAAAAAAAACTAAACAAAACCATGTAGAACATATATGTTTTCATAATTAAAAAAAAATATTTAATGATGCACGTGATGTTTTATAATTGATATAAGTTCACGTGTCATTGAACGAGTTAAGGGAGAGATGCGAATTAAATTACACATAATTAAAAAATGATATTATACTGTCAGCTTGATTTATAAATTGTGTTCCATCGCGCCAATATATTCATTGTTCCATGAAATTGTGTATAAAAGCAAAACGATTGAAATTATGTCAGAAATCCTGCTTTTCACATGAAATGATCTTTAACACTTTATTTATTCCAATCAGGTAATTAATAATAATAGGGGAAGTCTATACTGTGTATTAGAAACTTGTTGTGGTGATCCCTATCTTATCCGCTCAATACACATCCACCTGGCTACTGTACAGAAAAAAATTAGATTTACTTCCAAAATAACTGATTTCATTAATTGCTAACTTGTTGTCTACATTTTAAATTAACAAAGATAATGGATCAACATCACCGTTGCACAATTATTAAGTTCACAGTAATCTGTACTTTAAATAGATAGCCTAATTAAAGACGGTGCTAATAAAGAACAAAGCGTGAATGTGGATATTAAGAAATTAGATCCTTTTTTGCATGACACTGGCAGTATATCATTTTATCTTATATAAATAAGCCACATTTAAGACATGGATAAAATTAAAATAAGACACATTTGCATCTTTCATTTCTTGAAAAAAAAATAAGCACGCAGTCACATATAAATAAGATACATTGAAGACACAGAAAAAAATAAATAAGACACATTTGCATCTTTCACTAAATTTTCTTAGAAAAACATGTGAAACTGAAGAAAAACATTTATTACTGACACATTATTCTAAAAGTCGACTGACAACTTAAGTTCAAAGAGGGATTTACAATTAAATAAGATCCATTTTCGCATGATGCTGGTTGTAGAGCAAGCAATACATTTCTTACTGACACATTATTCTAAAAGTCGACAGGCAACATAAATTCAAAGAGGGAACCACAATTAAATAAGATCAATTTTCGCATGATACTGGTTGTATAGCAAGTAGTCACATATTAATTACAGCTTGCATTAGTTGCAATAATTTTGTTAAGTGCGCGTGCTTCTGAACGTTGCGTTAAGCGAGAGTGTTGTCATTTTGTTAGTTTTATATTTTGGTATTATGTATGATTATTGCTTGTTTTGAATTTGAAATAAACGCTTTCTGGCAAATAAGCATCGTCTTAATTTTAATACAAATAATGAACATTTGACATACAAAATGTCCAATAACATACCGGCAATAACATTATATATATGTTAATTTCTGTGCATGTTTATACCGAAATTATAGCCGACATCGGCAGTTAGGGAAATTTAGTGACACACTTTAACACATCAAACATGCATGATAGTTCTTTTTTCATATGATATTCCCCTGGTTGCTTACCGGTGTATTGGTGCAGTTGATAACCCCGCCGGGACTACAGTAGGGTGCTAATACACACGTGTATCGTGTTCAATACAATCGTCTTAATTTTAAT
Organism: Dreissena polymorpha; assembly: GCF_020536995.1. NCBI lineage: Eukaryota > Metazoa > Mollusca > Bivalvia > Myida > Dreissenidae > Dreissena > Dreissena polymorpha. Next base: position 46,894,801 of record NC_068365.1, read on the forward strand.
ACAAATAATGAACATTTGACATACAAAATGTCCAATAACATATCGGCATTAACATTATATATATGTTAATTTCTTTGCATGTTTATACCGAAATTATAGCCGACATCGGCAGTTAGGGAAATTTTGTGACACACTTTAACAAATCAAACATGCATGATAGTTCTTTTTTCATATGATATTCCCCTGGTTGCTTACCGGTGTATTGGTGCAGTTGATAACCCCGCCGGGACTACAGTAGGGTGCTAATACACACGTGTATCGTGTTCAATACCCGATCCATGCTACAACGTGTAAGAACGGGAATTTCGGTAATTCTACCTTTTTAAGCTTGCACACCTCTAATGGGCACATATCCAAATATAATTTAATTAATTATTTTCCTAATCAGCATCATTTCACTAAACTACATGCAAATTTGTAGGTAGCTTTCCATGCTTAAAAAAAATAAACCGATTTTTTCAAAACCACCCTCACGCTCGGCTTTTGTCCAGTTTATTTTCACCCCTGGGGTATATAAAAGTTCCATAATTCATTCAAATTTCCAAATATGGGCATGCAGTTGGTGTGTACAGATGCAGTAAAGGTGTTTAAAGTTTAAACAAGATGAAATAAGTATTCTTTTACAGACATTTATTTTTTACAAATTTTAATCTATGGAATAGCGCCATGAAATGTAAGTGATTTCAGCCAAGTAAAAATTGGGTCGGTTAAAAACAAAGTGTCATAAAATTCAAAATAGTATCATTTAAGTTATATTTTAAATTAAGTTTTTATAGAAACACTATATACAGCAAAAATACCAAAAAATAGACAGATTTACCGTTTACTTTTTGAAATAAAAATAAAAATGCAACATGCATCATTCGTATTTTCAGCAGTAGATTAATCAATTTAGCCATAACGTTGTTTTAATTTTAAAATTGAAGGATGTGCATACAATTTTCAACATATTTAACAATAAACATAGCTTATGTGCTATATTAAATCAAATTACGTTAGAAAAGAAATAAAACGCGTCGCAAAAAGTATGCGATGTCGGCAGGAATCGAACCTGCGCGGGAAAATCCCAAAAGCTTTCAATTTCATCGCCTTACCCACTCGGCCACGACAACTTTACATCTGTGTAACCTTAAATTAGATATATATAAGTAAACAGGTAAAAAGGCTCGCTCGATCTTTGAAGAAATCGCGAAATCGTATTTTTCAGATGATAATTGGATCAAAGTCAATATTTATAGTGAAAATAATGTAATCTAAATGAATAAGTTAAACATATATCAAAATTCGAAGTTTGAAAAAAATAAAATGCATCTCTCGGAAATAAGCGATCATTGAAGATCGGCAATGGCTTATGTATGAAGTGAAAGGACAGTTGAAAGTTTCCATTTTGCACGTTAATGATTCTGATAATATGGTGACAAAGGCAGCAGTCCTATGTAGTATTGTGTTTGACCGGAGAGTAGCGTGATCTGTGTCGGTGTTGGGCGCTCTGAGGGCGCAATCCGGCTACATAGGTACATAGAAACCTCTTGTGGCTATAGTCCATGGATCGGGTTCGGCAGACAGGGAACATGTAAATTTTTATATGTATGTTTTATATCTTAATTACCTAAACGTATATTTATCCTGGTTACTTATTTACTGAGGTATGAGTTAGTCGCAATGATTGTAGATACGTTGTACTATATTTAGTAAGTATTTGGAGGACGAGTGGCACGGGCACGCGCTTTATTATCACTTATGCAAGGAACGCGTTTTGTTTATATACGTATTTTTGATATTCCGATAGGCTTAAGGGAGGTAACTTATTCAAGTAAAACGCGATATTTTTTGCAATGCCTTTTTATAACTCTTGTTTAATTAATTACATACGAATATACAGCTAAATTTAAGATGATTTTTACCAGAAAAAAATTTCGGAGAAAGATATATTGAGATTTTGATATTCCATAGAATGCGAGTCTCCATATATATTTTCTATTGCAGGGGAGGTAATTTAAAAAATTTTAAGTCTCCGAATTGGTCTTTGTTGTATCTATTTACGTTTATTTTCAAGCTTATGGCGATTAAAAAATTAATTATTATTAGTATATGCTCACATGGATATTGGTACGGATATATCGTGTTCATATAACTGTTACTACATCCATTTCATTCATCATTCAGGTCGGGCTACACAAATCTCGTGAAGAGGCCAGTAGGACCTGTAAACAAACTCTCATACACACACTCTTCACTCATCGTGGCGCTCTCGCATGTCTGAGGCGATATATAAGATCGATGTCATATATAATACTGTATTCGCTGGTATTTTCGGTTGATATGTTTGATTGCTTAGGACGCAATGAATATAGTGTATTTATATTTAATCGAAGTGAGCTCATTGTTGTTTCTGGCGGTATTCAATTTCTGGTAATAGTTTCGCGATTAAAGACGTCGGTTCTCGGTTAGGTGTGGAATGTTCTTATTTGTTAATGTGCCAAGTGCTTAAAGGCGGTTTATCGCACTTTATTAGTCGGCGTTTCAAGAGAATGGGTAATAAATGCAAATCAGTAGGTGCTTAGAAGACTTAAGTACGGCAAGAACCACAACTCACTCTGCTAGGAACGATTACCACTGCCTGTCTGCAGCAGACGACAAATGATTCTGCTCTAGCAGTGAATGTATATACCAGCTTGTAAACGCCATTGGCCAGTCTAGTGTTTATCATTAAAATATGCACATATTGGCTGCTTTCATGGAAAACGAGGCTTAATGCACGTCAAATAAGATTAGCCTGTGCACAATGATAAGCATATGCAATGCGAACAAGCTAATCAAGGACGACAACAGCGAACAACTAAAGTGCCTTCAGCGCTTTGATTTATAATATACATTATGTCCTATGTTATATGGCGTATAGCTACTAATATATGTGTGTATAAAATATGTTAACCGTCTTTATTTTTTAAATAAATGAAATCATACTGAAACTCTACGAATTGAGGATTTACATGTTTTTATGAGCTGTCAAAGATTATTACAAACAACAATTATTATCTTTTTTAATGCAGACACTTTAAAAGACTGTGGGTGCGGACCCAGGATCCTGCGATAAATCAAACGGAAAGGTACTTTAGGTACTTAAGCTACGTTGAAGAAACTCGGACATTGTTGACGCCCTGTCTTCAATAAATACTGTTTTTGAGTGAGGTTAAACTTACAAATGTATTTGTTAGCCAATTGACATGTATCGTGGTATTTTGAAATTATTTTTAAAATAACTGGGCTAAGCATTGGTTTCGGTAGAAAAGTACTGCAACAATTTCGCTAGATTTGAACACATTTTAACACTCCGCATTATGATATTTTGATTCAATTTTTCATATTTATACCAAGTGAGTTTTCATTTGACCGCCTTGCGGATACAGATCCATTAGCATGTGCTTGTGTATTATAATAACAATTAATGAGTTAATTTACTACTTACAGTATCGTTATTTTCATCAACATCATCGTTATCAACGTTATCATGATCATCATCATCAACATAATCATCATCTCATCATTATCATCATCATCATCATCATATCATCATCATCATCATCATCATCATCATCATCATCATCATCATCATCATCATCATCATCATCATCATCATCATCATCATCATCATCATCATCGTCATCATCATCGTCATCATCATCATCATCATCATCATCATCATCATCATCATCATCATCGTCGTCGTCGTCGTCGTCGTCGTCGTCGTCGTCGCCCTCGTCCTCGTCCTCGTCCTGCTCCTCCGCCTCCACCGCATCATCAGCAGCAGCATCGTCATCAGCAACAGCAGCAGCATTATCGTCACTATCACCAACAACATCGTTATGGTCGTCATCGTCGTGATCATCATCATCAGTGTCATCATCATCATCATCATCGTCATTGTTATCGTCGTTGTTCTCCTCCTCGTCGTCGTCATCGTCATCATCGTCGTCATCGTCATTCTCATCATGAACAATTTCAACAACCGTAAAACCTATCGCTCAGCTCATTTTTGCAGTGAATTCGGATGTTATATCAAATCTTTTTGATTAATAGAGTTTGCTGCTTAGTGTATTAATAACTAAATAATAATGTTGATAATATTGAAAATAAATGGTTTCAATTTTATTTATCCGTCTAAGATGCAGTATTTGACCAAGTCAATTTGTCGCTAAAAGTAGTCATTACACATTCAATCCAAAAAGCGTTACGAGTTGCTATTGAAACTATAATCGCATTCCGATAAAAATGGTGTCTGTATTAGGGCCTGTTTAATTTCTACGCTTAATTGCAATTCATAAAAATATTTTTAAGGGTACCGGTATATCTAGACACACTCTGTTATCCAAACAATCCTTGTGATCATAAACAAATAAACAATGAAATATAAATAAAATTAGATGATAAAAAATGGTATCTTCCTTTTTGCTGTTGCTAGTTATCAACAGAGTAGCAAAACTTTTAAATATAAATTATATTCAATTCATAGCACGCTTAAAGATTTGAAGTTTATCTAAATCTATAAGCACAAACATATTTATGTTTGTTAATACAAAGCTGTAGCAGTTTTCTGATTGCGCTTGAAAAGATGTGATTGTTGTTGTTGCATTAATAGTATCATTAGTTTGTATTTCCAGATTAGGTATTCCACCATACATTTTGTTTTTAATCAGATGTCTTATAATTGGCATTGCAATATTTCAATAACGAGTAATCAACACAATTGACTTTATGTATTTTTAATTGTTTATCCATATTATCATTAACACTTGAGGGAAAAATAAGCTGTGTCATTTTTTATTTTTTATTTTACTTATGGTTCAGACAACTCTGCTTTTACTATATGCCGTAATAATTATAAGTTTCCGTTCACTTAAAGATATTGTTTTTCGTGTTGGAAAATTTAAATACGAAAAATATTTAGAGACAAGTGTGTTATGTTTGTTTGTCAATTATTTAATTGAAGTAGAAATAATACATCAGTGTACATAATTTTATTGTGTTGTTCCCTTCGTTCTTTACTTTAAAAATGCAACTTAACAGCTTTGCAATCAACTGAAATAATATATAAAAGTAAAAACAATAAACGTTTGGCTTTCTTAATACGATATCATTTCAAACGCTGTTGGAAGGAACCATTGCTTATTAGAGGTTTACAAGGTAATTTACCCAAGTACGCAAATGTAATGGTCGATTGCCCTTAGGCATGATTCTGTTTTATTACTTTAATCCGGTTGTAAAAATGCCTGACCGAAGGGTCATCAGATAAGCAAAAACAGGGTCAAAATCTGATAAAATAGCGCTGTTTAACTGACTGTACGAAAATCCGTATGTCCGAAAATTTAGAATCATGAAAACATAAATATTTTGGCTTAAAAAGGAAATGTAAGAAAATTTAGAATGTAAGAGAAAATACGGTGGTTTTATGGTGTTTAAATCGATTAGAAATAGCAAAACCTAAAGACATTATCTCAAGTGTGATTTTCAAAAGATTTTATATGAATGTACACACACGGTAAAACTAGTCTATTAAAATGAAATACCTTCATTGGTTCTCATGTTTTTAATATTTATTAAACATAGGTATTTGTGAACACTTGTTGTTATATAATATTGAAATGTACACGCATACTGAACATAAAATCATTAGCATAACGGCTAAGTTGGTTTTTACTAAGATTGCAATAGTGTTTATTTTATTATTATGAATCTTATGAGGATAATTTTGAAAGTATGACACAGAGTATCTGAAGAAGATATATACATAATCACATATGTTGTTGTTGTTGTGGTTATTGTTTCAATATTTTTATGAGTATCATACATTCAATGACGAATAGCTATTAATTTGTCATACAAACACCATAATTATTATTGGATTGCGGATGATTAAACAAATCGATTCCCTAGTAACTGATATAACTGATACATTTTTTGAGCGACAATTTGAAACTAAATCTAGTATTATTTAAATTTGATTATTTTAATTGCAGACTTTTTTTATTAACCCCAATTATTGTGTACGCAACGTTTCTTTTATTTAAATCGCTGAGTACGAAGCATCAAGCTATTTTTTAATTAATTGACAGTGATCTTTAATGTATGTCATAATATAAATTGAAATCAATCTTAATTAAAGCTTGAGCGGTTGGTTTGTAATAAGTTTTGTAAATGTTGCTGTAGGATATGTATGCACAATAAATACTAACGCTCTGGCATATTGTGATGGTGATATGATTATATATTGCACAATGAATATGTGATGATGTTCTTGTGATAATATTGAGGCTATAATTAGTTTTTGAATTAAGCTAGCTAATTTCAAATAAGATACAAACACATCCCAATCCTAAAATTATCAGTAAGTTATAGTATTGTTTGCCTCTAGGCGCATAATTAATTGAAGGCCTAGTTTATCTGTTAATCCTCGCCCCATGTGGTGTCCCAGTGGGTACACTGATATTAATACACGATGTATTGGTCCACAATTAAATCTCTTATAAAAACATGTCTCTCAGGTGACTGAAAAATGGCTGTGTAGATACAACAAATACTACTACAACGGAGACTAAGATAACACATGTTACAATTAATTTGTCTTCCTTGCGTTCTTCTTATACGACAAACACTTCTAAAACAAAAAAGCAAAAAGCCGCTACTGCTACTGCTTCGGCTACTCTTACTGCTACTGCTACTGCTGCCGCTGCCGCTGCCACTGCCACTGTCGCTGCCACTGCCGCTGCCACTGCCGCTGCCGCTGCCGCTGCCACTGCCGCTGCCACTGCCGCTGCCAGTGCTGCTGCTGCTGCTGCTACTGATAGTGCTACTGCTACTGCCACTGCTACTGCCACTGCTACTGCCACTGCTACTGCCACTGCTACTGCCACTGCTACTGCCACTGCCACTGCCACTGCCGCTGCTGCTGTTGCTTCTGATAGTGCTACTGCTACTGCTGCTGCTGCTGCTTCTGCTGCTGTTGCTGCTGCTTCTGTTACTGCTACTGATACGGCTACTGATACTGCTACTTCTACTGCTACTGCTAGTGCTACTGCTACTGCTACTGATTCTGCTACTGCTACTGCTGCTGCCGCTACTGCTGCTGCTGCTGCTACTGCTACTATTGATAATAATTCTCCTTCTACTTCTCTTTCTAATATTGCTAGCGATGCTTCATAATTTATTTTTAAATGTATCATTTTGTTAAAACAGGAAAGAACTGTTATATATATTTTCTTAAAGGGATCTTTTCACGCTTTGGTAAATTGACAAAATTGAAAAAAGTTGTTTCAGATTCGTAAGTTTTCGTTTTAGTTATGATATTTGTGAGGAAACAGTAATACTGAACATTAACCATGCTCTAATATAGCCATTATATGCATCTTTTGACGATTTTAAAACCTAAAAATTATAAAGCGTTGCAACGCGAAACGATTGAATAATTTGGAGAGTTCTGTTTTTGTCGTTAAATTTTGTGAAACTACGAAGATTGCTTATATAAGGTATAAAATACGTCGAGAATGTGTACTCGGCGGAATAGCTCAGTAGGCTTAAGCGTTTATACTACAGGACTCTGCCAGGACTCCAGGGGTCACTGGTTCGAATCCCTGCTCCGGGCAATGTACATTTCCTTTTTTTTAATTTTTTTTCTTGATTTTTTACTGGAGCTTTTATGATCCAATGTTTACATTTATCAATATAAAGCATTTAATGAATAAGTTAAAAAAAATGCCAAAATCTGTGAAAAGGCCCCTTTAAAGGTGTAAAGAATCTAAACTTTTCTGCGATTAAAGTTTTATTTAACTGGATTAGTATAGGCCACATAACAGACGCTATTGTACTGATTTGTACTAAACAACATTTTGTCATAATCAACAGTTTTAACATGCCGCAGTTTCCTTGGAAGTTGACCTTTGATTGGAGTTATGTATAAAACATTAACAAGGTATTTGTTGACAGTTTGTCCTGTCACAATTATATATTAGTTGAGTCCAAACGTGTGATAAAGATCCCTTTTGAGGGTGGCGATAAATACTATTTATATTGTTCAACAGTGGGAGACTGAGAAAACATATGTTACAATTAATTTGTCTACTTTGCCTGCTTCTTCTTTATATATTTTTCTTGCTAATCGTTTAAGTTTAGTTTTAGTTAAGTAGGTATATCAATTTACATTTTTTGATAGATATTTATTTGGATAGTAATAGTATGTTTTATTTGACTTGACATCATTGAACCGGTTTATTCATTGATAAGATCGGGATCTCCACAGGTGTTTAATCTCGATTGTTAGGTGGGGAGAAGGGTCCGAATGATAATGTTGTCGTCGGCTTACGAATCACATTTCACAAGTTTTAGACAAATATGCATACGTTATAAACCTAATTTAAGTATTACATAGATAATAACTTATCTTTATTTTGATGAACTACGTTTAAGGTATAAAACTATAATTATCTATGTGTTGTGTGCCGCATACATACCATCTTGCTTTTTTAAATTTGATCACAACGGTCCGAAGTCATAAACATTCATTATGCATGGTTGCTAAAGCACAGTGTATACTAACTAACCTATGTTTATTGTTGTTTGCTAGGGTTATTATTATTATGTTTTATTTTTTTTTATTTTGGGGGGGGTGGGAGGGCTTTTATAGAAGATTTCAACTAGTCCTTCAATTAACGAAAAAAAATATTGGTATAGGAAATATAAAAGAGTAATAGACAGCTTCATTCATGCTGTTCTATTATGGTGTTTTAACGCATATAATTATGTATGGTTGATGAAGCACATTGTATGCTACCGATGTTTATTGTTGTTTGATGATGATGTTAAGTTGGTGTTGCTGTTGTTGTTAATGATGATGAGGAGGAGGAGGAGGAAGAAGAAGAAGAAGAAGAAGAAGATGATGATGATGATGATGATGATGGTGGTGGTGGTAGTAGTGACGACGACGACGATGATGATGATTTTGATTATGATAATGAGATTTGAATTAAATTAATGCGCAAAGATTTTTCTTTTTAGCGGCCAAATGCAGATATCTGCGCTCGGCCGCTGTAAGGGTTATGTAATATTTGCAATCTACATAGGAGTCAATAGCAGATACCAAGCACCATATGCTTATGAGAAACAAAAGCAAAATATTGGCAATCGCTGAAATCTCGAATATGACTTAATCATTTTATTAAATGAAAACCGGTAACTATTTTAAACGGTTATTATATTGCAACAACTTAGCGGTGTTTATCCAAAAGACCATTGTTATAATTACAGGGACGTCAATAGGCCAAACTATTCAGGAAATATGATTTGAGTCGTCAAGGATAGATTTTGAGATCAATGTACGTCCGATGAGATTTAAAGGGAGTTGGAGGCGTAGGGACAGATTCGTTCGAGTACGCGATCATTTGAGAACAAATTATGTTGAAGCTTTATCGGAATTCCGGAAATTTGCGATCGGTACCGATTTTTCCTGGTTCTTTTTTATTGATTCTGATAAGTTAGCGGCCGGCACGGACATGAATATTAACTGACGAAAACCTCTTCGCTACTTTCCGAAAATCTTCGACATGTTGCAAATATCCGTAATATTCCGCATTGTACTCACCAGAAATTGCAACTAGAAAGACTACAATAAATCAATTAGCTACGGCTCGGGCGGGGATTTACCTTTTATCCCTGTAAGGGACCTAATGCCCCAGACTACCGGCTATTTTTTTCCGGAATTCGAACTTGATACACTTGATATCCCTGAATTAAATATTTATATCCGCAATTTTGATCTCTAGAGTGCTGACTGTTAGTATTGTATTTGACTGGAATGACTGTCGATTATGTGTTTTTAAGATTAAAACAAGCTTACGAAGAACTTTGTGTTTGCTTTTTTGTACGCTTTCTTTTTAAAAATGTATTGTCCGCCACGGACGCAACAATTGACCAAATGTACCAGATTGTGGTCTCTTTAAAGTGCTATGTTTTTACTGCCGTGATATCTTTAACAAACTACACATTATTGATCGTGGACGTTTTATACTCTTATTGAATTTGTTTCCCCAAAATATGCTCTTCTATTAGTAGATGTTTAGGTGACGATGTTCTAATTATAGATCTTACACGGCCAAGAAACACTAGATAGGTCTTTGCAAAGAGAGCTGTTGGATATCGTGAATGCGTTCAATGTGGCCTGTTTATTTCAGAAAGCTATGTGCAATGTTTTATGGGGATTTCTATCAAATTGCCAATTGCAAAATTTGATTTAATTCATTCGGACCTACAAGCGGGAAACTTCTTCATTAAAATTCAATGGGCTTTTAAGAAGTTCGTTGAAAGGCCAAATTTGACGTTAAACAGCAACGCCGAAAAAATTGCTACTCAGTCTTATTTATCACTTTTTTTGTAAGATTTACCAGTAGACGTTCTTCAGTGAAATTAAGCAAACACACAGTGCCGACAAATATGGAAGGGTATTTAGGTAAAAATTACATCCTTCTTTGTGACTGTGTCATGATTCTTGATGGTACTTTCAATTAGTATGTAGACACCTTTTCATGCTTGATGACACTTACATCTTGCCTGATGTCCAATGTCTATTTACATTCTGCTTAATGGTATCATGCATGTGTACAGATGCAACATTCTTGTTCGTTAATTGCATGCTGCATATGTGTATGTTGGTTTGTGCAGAGAGACTTGTGCAATAGGCGCAGTGCATAATGAAATCAAATATTAATGCGTTTAATAAATTAACGCGATGGTAAGATGTGAGTTTCACCCAAGCACAAAGCAACATACTATCATGCATGATACAATGATGTCAATTGACAGTCATTCCGAAATGCTACGGAGGACTACGGAAATTTACGGCGTATAACGGAAATTTTATGTTATAGGAGAAGTTGCGCACCTTTGTAAGATATTTGCTACTGAACCGAAATTAACCGCGTGTTTGTAGACTTAACTTTTTTTTGGTTAATGACTAACCATAATTTTTGTACAGTAATTTACCTTCAATAACCAAAGAAAGTCTATGGATATATTTCAATATATGCTACTAATGCATGTATGCAGAGCTCCAGATAAGACGCTTAAAGTCGTAAAAAATTGAATTAAATTTAGTAAAAAAGTAGACTTAAATTCTGTGCGTACGGTTACACATTGGAAAAATAAAATAAGAATTCAAAATGTGTGATCATGCGTAAAACTCAATATCAATGCATATAATGTAAACATTTTATCAATGAGTTCCCACTCGTCTAGGCCCTCATTACAATTATGAAATCAACAGCACTTTAACGTTATTATGAATAACAGACCATCTTTACAACAGTCGAAAAGCCGAACGTTTTCCATTATCTGGTCCTTTTATCGCAAAAAGTCTGCTGTAACCCGGCAATTGTCATTAGCTCTTCTTAGACTATAAACCTAAATGCGGATGTGCCAAAAATTATATTTACCTGAAAAAAAAGAATTAATAATAGACTTTAAGGCTGGATTATTATAGAGTGTAAACCAAGATTTTGCTGAAAAAGTTATCTGGAACTTTGCATGTATGTTGAGAGGAAATCGATTACATAATTTCAAATTTACTAGAGTACTTTTATATTGCACCACATAAAATGCTTTAAAACTATAATATTGAAGTGCACATATAAACTTTATTATAGATGGGTAGGTATTTCGTGTCAATCTCTTTCACATATGAAAGAGCTGTTGGTCATGCTGCTTTAAGTACATATAGATGCATGACACAATTTAGATTAAGCAAAATAAAACACTAGGTATTTGCCAAGAGTCAAATATATACGAGCAGTAAGAGCGTAATCGTGCACAGCGAGACTTACTCATGTAGAATTGAAACTCTTATTGCTTTCTTTCGAAATAATTTCATGTGTCCGATCTAATATGCAATATGCCCGGTGTTTTTTTTTGCGGATTAATGTTCCGTTTTAGATCCATAATTAACGAATGCCTCAATATTTTCAAAAATTAACACCGGAATAATGTTCACCGACATTTTTTCATACAGATTGGATATAAATATTATAGAGCTTAACAAAAAATACATTAAGCCCTGTTCTCCCGGCACACGTGCTGGACACACAGGTGGTTAGCGTGTGGCTATGATAATAATTAGTGAAAACATCTTTTTGAATGATAAATAATCATATTAAAACGAAAAATCAAATTTTCTATAAAAAAAAAATCACTACCGTTTTATATATAACAAGGTATCCAACTCGAAATCATCCGAAAACGGGGTGCATCGTTTTGAGCAGCCATTACTAAATTAATTTTGCAGCGATTTTCATGACCCGGTCTTATTCAACGCAGAAATGAATTTCCTTTTAGGAAATGTATATATATTGTTATATTTCTACACATGCTGGGTCAAATTTTAAGAAATAAAGCTATACATAATTCGCTTGACCCAGTTGTTATCGATCAGACCGTATTTATGAATGAAATCTCCAGTTGTAAAGACACAACTCCGCATTGGAGCAATGAAATCACTCTTGTGTTTAAAATGTCAGTTGGTTGAAATGTATGTAAACAAAGGTTTGAAAATGCGCTGGACAGTTAGTTTTGATGCATAATTCTACGGCAAGCACGGTAAGAATGTTTTTTTCATACGTTTTATTGAATTATGGTATCGAGGTTCGTGAACTTTGCAGGGAAAATGCCCATTTCCCCGTGAAGATTTCAGTCATGAATACTGTCTGATCGATCACAGCTGGGTCACGCGAGTTGTGTATCGTGTTATTTTTTAAAAGTTGACCCAGTATTTGTAAAAATATTGCAAGACATATACATTTCCAGAAAGGAAATTTATTTCTGCGTTGAATAAGACCAAGATCGTGAAAATCGCTGCAAAATTGATGAAGTAATGGCTGTTTAAAACGATGCATCCCGTTTTCGGATGATTTCGAGTTGGATACCTTGTTGAATATATATTTAACTTATTTTTTTTAAGAAAAGTTGATTTTTCGTTATAATATGATTACTTATCATTCCAAAATATGTTTTCACTAACTAGTATTATAGCCACACGCTAACCACCTGTAGCTGGACACTTTTAAAAAACACTATACAAATTCAAGTACTTATGCACTTAATTGATTGTAAACAATGACGGTTGAAATCCGTGCGTGGGAATTTTTCTGGTAACCAAGAGCGACGTCAACGTTCATGACAAACCTGTTTATATGACATTTATTTATTGATTTTTTCCACCTTGATTGAAAATTATGTTTTATGATATTTTAATACATGTAGATGAAGTAGTTGTTTTCTCAACGAGGAGTACAATAGTTGTACAGTACTAGACACGAGTACTTGTAACTTTCAGGTTTCTCTGTATACCACAGACATTATATAGTCATAAAATGATAAATATGTGTTTATAGAAATTGTAATTATAGCATGGTAAACAGACTAGAGAAATCTGAAAGTTTCACGCACAGGTCTGTGGCAATGGGGGTTTGGGCTACTTTATAAATATGAGGTCGATATGCAATGCACATCGGTAGATTACGTCTACTGTAATTATTTGGACTAGGGAAGGGCCACAATTCCAACACATCAGCCCCGTTATGTTCTGAATAAAATACATGTATAATTTCTTGAGTGCCAATTGCATCTTACAAATATCAAAAACATTCACGGCAGTCAATTCATTGTGTAAACTTACTGGTCTTCATGGCAATAATGAACGTATTTAGTTTAATGGAGATTATATAACGAAGGGAACTAATTCAGCTTATTCAGTTTACTAGTCAAAATGATTCGGATGTTTTCGCTTTTTTTTCCGAAAAGTAATTTATTCAACATACGGAAAATAAACGCGCGCCACCTGATGTCATAATTTAGTAACTTGCATTCTGCTTACTGCCTGTTGCTAACTGCCGTTGTTAATGACGCTTAGTGGCAAAACCGATTATGACTGGTTTCAGGAATAATGAACACACAAACATTGGATAGTCACCAAGCATGTTGAAACAATCATCAAGTATAACCGATAGAGAACAAGCATGTTGGAACTGTCATGAAGCATGTTAGAATAAACATCACGCATAATGTAAATATTATTCATGAATGATGTAATGTTGCAGCAATCATCAAGTATAAACGAATAGACAACAAGCATGTTGGAATTGTCATAAAGCAAATTAGAATAAGCATCAGTCATAATGTAAATATTCACCACGAATGATGTAACTTTTACCTAAATATCCTTCCATAGACATGTGTTGTTACTAAAATAGACATAGAGATTTGAGCATTGGGAGTGACCTAATCATACTGTGCTTTAGCAGTATTACGGAATACCGTTAGTGCCATCGTGGTTACACATTAAAATCCAGAGGGCGAGAACGCGAGAACGCGATAGTACGATGGCGACAATGTGACAATACGATGATGACAGGGTGACAATACGATGGCGACAATGCGATAGTACGATGGCGACAATGCGAGAACGCGATAATACGATGACGACAATCAGACAGTGCGATGACGACAGTGCGACAATACGATGGCGACAGTGAGATAGTACGATGGCGACAATACTACAGTTCGATAGTGCGATAATACGATGACGACAGTGCGAAAATACGATGACGACAGTGCGACAATACGATGGCGATAGCCGACAGTGCGATAGTACGATGGTGCCAATGCGATAACGCGATAGTATGATGGCGGCAATTCGAAAATGCGATGGCGACAGTGCGACAATACGATGGCGACAATGCGATAGAACGATGGCGACATTGCGATGATACCACGGCGACAGTACGATATGACTATCGCATTGTCGCCCCCGTACTATCGCACTGCCGCCATTGTATTGTCGCACTGTCGCATTGTCGTCATCGTACTAGCGCGTTTTCGCAATCGTACGAACGCATTGTCGCCATCGTATTGTCGCACTGTCGTCATCGTACTTTCGCGTTCTCGCATTCTCGCCCTCTGGATTTTAATGAGTAACCACGGTGGCCCCTAACGGTATTTTGTACAGTAAAGTGCGTAAAATCTGGTTTGGAATAACAATTTTTATGCCGAAAACAGATGTTGAAAACCCGACTTTGTTTTATAAGTAGTAGTCTAAATATACAATGAGTTTTCCGAGCATTAAATAAACATATTAAAATAAAATTCATGTTCGTATCAGTTGAAGTTCTTGTTAATAGTAGAAGCAAAGAACACAATAAAACGCTGATTGGGCTTACTAATTTGAGGCAAGAAAAAACACATCGCGCTATTATATATAACATATAACGCGCATCCGCAAAGTTCGAGCGCCCGTCTCGGTGCCGTCGTTTCCGGTGAAAGTTTCGCACAGGAGCTACCGAGTTTGATATGAGACCACGAATCATGGCTTGACTTTATATATCAGTCAGCGTAGTACCTGACCAGACTGCGCGGTTGGACAAGCTAGGATGGACCAACTTCGGCCGCATATGACATAAGACCCATTTTCGCATGACGCGGGTCATCTGACCTTTATAATGTGTATATAGCTTTGAATGGAATTTGCACATAGTTTTTGGCATGGACTTATTGTTATGTTAATGTGTTGCACGCTTTCAAAAGCAGAGGGCATATATAAGATCAATTATACTATGGAGTTCATTTTCTGTTGCAAAATGAAATGCAATAAAGATTGTTACTCAGCGGTGTGTACAGTATGACAGCGTTGTCTGTCTGCGATGCATTTATACTGGTTCTAAGCTGGCATACTCACCAATTGGACTCAACCATCTGCTCGAACAAGAAATGATAAGTTCTACTAGCATAAACCTTTAATTGTAACTCATTTTAAAATATTCATGTTATTTATATTATTCAATTTATTATTCAAAATTATAATTATTATTTCCTTTATTGTTGTTTTTCGCATTAAGAACTTATTCGGCTTACGAAACTGAAAAATCCCATTGGAAAAAATATCCCATGGGAGAAAAAAATCCCATGGGAGAAAAAAATCCCATGGGATTTTTTGTTTGTTTTTAAACACGACTTAACGCATTAAAATATCGTAGTTGTTCATCATTTCATAAAATATGATGTTTCTGAAAGTTTCATGAATAAATCTCTCAAAATAAGAAAAAATCCCATGGGATTTTTTTCTCCCATTTTAAAATGGGATTTTTTTATTACTAATATTTTTATATATAATTGGCATAAAACCAATATACAGTCCTTAAATAACGTTAAAATACTTGCAAACGCAAATAAAACACGTTTTTTAAAATGTTCAAAATCCCATGGGATTTTTCTACCCATTTGCAAATTATGGGAGAAAAAAATCCCATGGGAGAAAAAATCCCATGGGAAAATCGAAAATCCCATGGGAAAATGCAAAAATCCCATGGGAACCCCAACTTTGCTTATAAATTTCATAGTGAAGAAAACGCGTTTTTTGAGTGAAAATAACCAATTATTAATCAACGATAAGACTTTTATCGCATACTATGTCTCAAAGTAGCAAATCTTAAGAAAAAGGGTACTTAAGTTGCGAAATTTCGGTTTCGCAAAGTTTTTCCGGTGGCCGTTTAAGTAGAAGTTTGTGCCTAAATTTTCAACTAAGTTGAAGAATATAATAAGAGGATTTGGCTGTTACCTTAGCTAAATCTAAGTTGGAGAGAACAAATACACATTTTTGTTCATCTGACAAGTGAATAAAATCTTTATAATTTGAATAGTTTTCATATACACATGTACACATGCTTTGTTTTCTAACACGCTTGAAGATGTTGGGTTATTTTATCTTTTCAAGTTTTTCTTATATATTTGTTCAGCACACAATTACATGTTAATCATAAAATTAACAAGATACTACTTACTGTATGATATGTAATCGTATATTTACTATACACTAATTAATTTTCCTTAGACAAGTGTGGACGCATTGCATGTTCTTCTGTTGAGTTTGTGTATCTGATTGCAAAAAACTTATTGTTATAATTCATATTGAATGTGTGATCTTGTCTGCAACTTGAAATTAAATGTGTTGAAAAAATACTTTCATGTAACGATCACCAGACGCGGTTGCGTGATCCTTGCAGCATTCGGTCTTTGTAAAATACGTGAAGGTGTGAAAATTATATAGACGGAATGTGTAGGTTAATGTGCGGGATTAATTGAAATATACATTTCCATCCAATACAACATAAAATGCCAATTCGAGCACTGCTTTTTAGAAAGAACTGACCAATCTGTCTTCAAGCCCAAATATTTGACTAATCCGCTTGATGTGAATCTGAACAATCCGTATACAAGGAAATATTAATTACGTTGGTTAATGTATAATTATGTATTCGAAATGCATCCGGTGATCCTTATTTGATACCCGAACTTGTTCGACAAAAATTTCTTGGAAAATTAATGCAAAAAGAAGTACTTCATCTTTCTATTAAATATAATTCGAAAGAATATATGGTAACAAAGCCATTACATGTGTCTTCAACTTAAAGAATTATCTAATGTAACCACGGCATTAACCTTGACCTCATTAGTTAATAATATACCTTTATTGGGTTCAATAAATATTAGCTCGTATATAGTCCCTAACAACATCGCTTAGCCAATCATGCCTTCTGGCAACACCTTCGTTGGAACCATTCAAGTTGTAGTCCGGACTTCGGGCTTATATAACCTCCCGGCTCGGGACGAGTACATCAATGATGATCCTGCTACAAAAAAACTTTTGTGCGCGACAGTTTTGTGGTAAATATTCCGAAAATATTAATTCTTGTAAACAATAATAAACGTGATATTTATAGATCTGTTTAGAAAGAATTAAAACTATGATTAAACAGATGTCATTAGATATACATGTATCGTATTAGTCGTAATGAGCCGTTTCAAAGAATTTATTTTTGTAGTTTTAGACAAAGTCAAAGGGTTAATACATACATTAAACGAAATATTTGCTGAAATTAATCATTTTTAACGTAAATAACTTTAAACAATTAAAATAATAACTATACTGTATACGCCTTAAATCTTTAAAATGTTAAGATAAAAAACAGAACATTATTATAGACTTCCACATTGTTATAATTGAATCGATTCACCCACGATACCGTATCGTGCCTTTGACGAAAGTCCCTAAAGAGCTGGACAGTAAATGTTTTCTTTTTTCATTTAAAGTTTTAATTTATATGCTGTTTTAAATGACTATTGCGACGACCTTTCTCATGATATCCGGATTTCATTGAAATAAGGTCATATTTTTTTTAGGGCAGATATTATGATTAACATAAATAATTCTGTATAAATTCTTTTTTGTGAAATTTATATAAAAATAATAAAGGGAAACCTGAAAAAGATTTTTCATGAAGAAATAATGTGTAGCAAAGAAAAACATAAGCATAGTAACAAACCTTAGCAACCAATCAGAAGTGTCGATATTATGAGAAACGGTTGTACATGATACTGATTTCTACAGGAGCTAAGTCCCGCAAGTAGTATTTTGGCAAAACATTACTTTTTGAAGCTGTTTTTGGTGTTTGTCCAAGAATACACATTAAAACTATAGAATAAAATAGTAAAACATGTATGTTGTCAATCTTTAAAATTAAAATATTTAGATATTTTCATTAAGAGGTCGACACTACGGATACACATGCTGGACAGTTGCGAAGTCACACGTTTACTGGGCAATTTAGTTTCAACCTCCGCGCAGTGATTTGAGTGGATCAAATCCGGCCTTCATAACAAACCAGTGATGATAGCCTAGCCACGTGGTAAATAATTTTACCGTTGTATTTTTTGTTTTTTGTTTTGAATTTAGGTAGTTTATTTTTATTATGAACTAAGTTGTATTCACAATTTCATAATATCAAAAAAAAGAAACTTTTTGATTAATACAATTACTTAAAACAAAATTAATAACATCCTACTGGTAGGATGTGCTTTTGATTGCAGAATTGTGTGTGAAGCAAGCAGCGACAAACTCAGCGTGGGAAATTGGGTAAGGCTATCTAATAGGCGGTTTAACCGTACAAAGTGCACATTCTTATTATGATTGGAATTT
Organism: Dreissena polymorpha; assembly: GCF_020536995.1. NCBI lineage: Eukaryota > Metazoa > Mollusca > Bivalvia > Myida > Dreissenidae > Dreissena > Dreissena polymorpha. The sequence continues at coordinate 46,913,864 of NC_068365.1, forward strand.
AATATAAAGTTGCTTCATACGATTTTATTTATTATGTTCTATTATAAGTTACAAATGTGAAATGACGTCGCATAGGATCCGACAACGCGTTTGTTGAAAAATACAAATTGCGGATTTATGAATTATCATCGATGTCATCTATCTCGAATAATTCTTATGTCTAACTAACGAATATGAAAGATTACACAAAAAGAAAAAAAAAGGTGGTACAACTTTCGTAAATACACGCTTCGTTTTGACATCAGAATCGATATGCCATCCAAAATATCGTCAGACAAAACCTTTAAATTTGTTCGCTTATTCTATTGTGGCTTGGAGGTCGATAAAGACCACTGCGCTGATTTCAAATGGGAGTTGGCAATATATTAAAGAAAAAAAACATTTCACAAACATCGTTTGGTCAAATTATCATTTAGGCTTAATTTAAAATGAACAAGTTAGTATTTTATCGGTGTAGTCGAGGACATTCAATGACCAGAGTTATCAACATATACAATTTTGTTGTTCGTAAGTATAAAGTTCGAAACCGCAGCGCAGTGGTCCGTATTCGCGATTCAAACTCTAATCTACCGGGTTCTAATGTCCACTTCCGGCTCATTGTAGTTGGAGCGGTTTGTGCAAACAGGTTTCATGCAGATGTAAAAACCTTCGCGTCAAATAAATAGCGTATACATCTGACGGTAATGTAAATAGTTGTATTACCGGGTATGGTATATCGCGTCGTTTTGATTTTAACACAGGCAGCAGTATCATAAATTTGCCCCCCCCCCCCGGAATTCTACCCCCCCCCGAGCTACCCAGGGGTTCCAGATTGTTAAATGTACACCTGATTGTGTATGGGTTGACTTTTCAACAACGAATATGACAAAAATACATAGTTTGAAAAAATTAACCCTCGTATAGGTATTATATATACACCACAAGGGGATGAAACGCCACTATATGCCTATTGCGAAGATTGTGGAAACTTCTGAACGTGACCTTTTTCATCAAAAAGACACATGTTCCCATGCAGTTGCCGACAAGGGCAAGTGTTCGTTAAAAGACAGAAAGCAACGTGATTCACAAATAACCGATCTCCTGTTCGCCTAATAGCTTTAATTTCAATTAAATTCGACTTTCTCGCTACATGTCTGTTTTTGCGTCATATTTTGTCGATCTCGAATGCTCGGTTCTAAAACGCCATATCATTGCCAACACCATTAGAACAACCAAACAGATGACGCGTTATAAAATAAAATGGTGGTTGTACATGTGTAGATGAAAACACCGAGTGACATATAGCCGAACAGGAGATCGGTAGGGGGTAATCACGTTGCTTTTACTGTCTTTTAAACGAATCCAGTTACATTTTGCCGGTACTGCATGGGGAACATGTTTTTTTCGATAAAAAAGGTCACGTCCAGGTTCCACACTCTTTCAGCAATAGGCATATAGTGCGTTTCATACCTTGTGTATAGTAATACCTATACGAGGGTTTTATTTTTTCAAACTATGTAATTTTTGTCAAGATTCATTGTTGAAAGTCAATCCATACACATAGTGTACATTTAACAATCTGGAA
>NC_068365.1:47663027-47693027 GCF_020536995.1 Dreissena polymorpha
AGAAACATGACGAAGATGTTTGCAGACGACTTCTTCTACTACTACTACTACTACTACTACTACTACTACTACTACTACTACTACTACTACTACTACTACTACTACTACTACTACTACTACTACTTCTACTACTACTACTAGTTTAAATGTGTCAATACTTTCCCATCGTGTGCATTAATGCCGATTTAAATTTGTATGCCCCCGAAGGTGGGCATATAGTGATTGCATTTCCGTCTGTCTGTCTGTCCGTCTGTCCGTCACACTTTTGCATTTAGGTTTCGAAAAATGCTCATAACTTCTATGTCGCTTCAGATGTAATCTTCATATTTGGTATGCATGTGTATATGGACAAGGCCTTTCCATACGCACACACATGTTGACCCCTTTGACCTTGACCTTGAACTTAGGGTCCGCGTTTAGGTTTCGAAATCTGCGTTTAGGTTTCGAAAAAGCTTTTTTTCGGGGGCATATGTCTTCCTATATAGACAGATCTTGTTCATAATCAAATACTTCATGTACAGAGTTGCACGTCTTTATTTAGAAAGAGCACCTTGTCTGTTGCAACACGCACTCTTTTCATGCGTGCTTTCTACTCGGTCACCATTTGCTTTTAACTCGGTCCATGAAGTAAGCGTTTACTGCAGATAGATTAACATGTAGTTACAGTTTTACCATTTACGTAATATAAAACTGTCACTATATAATTTAGAAAGTTTATTAAACGCCGGACGTCCAATATGTATTATGTTGTACGCTGCGACGTAAATTTTGGTGAAATAAAGTCATAGCATAAGGCGAATACAACATATACATTTGTATAAGTGACTCTTTTTTGCACTTATTGTGTAAGTACCTCAACGTTTAATAGATAAAAAATATTTTGATATTGCGTTTAAAGTTTTCAAGTTGGTATTTTTTATACTCTATAGCTAAAGGACAGCCGGTTGAGAATACTTAAGATCATCTTGAAATATATTGCAATACCAACAATACAGTTTTGTTCTAAATTAAATATTCCAATTTACTGCTCAAAATCCTTTTTTTTTCTCACCGTTCGTTCTACCGATTCGTATAATTATTGGTTTAAAGGTTTGAATGAATCTACAAACTGTTATCGATAAGCATTATGTGTCAATAATGCGAAGAATTTGAAACTTGAAAATGTTAACAATGTAAATACGAAACTAAGCGATAAAAAAGACATATGTTGGTAGTAAACGTTTAAGATGTTCCAGTGTACAGTAAAGCAATGTAAAAAAAACAAACAACGAAAGGACAGGTATATTCAAACAGGAAGCAGCTAGAAATAATAATATGATGTATTTTTCCATATAGACGTTTGTTAATCATCACAAACTCAGAAGCATTGTGCAAATTTGAGGTTTGGGTGCAATCAAGCATGGTGCATTTTAACAGCATGTCTTCATCGCGGACAGGTGAGTTAACCTTAAAGTGCATTTCTCGTTAAAAATCGAGCGCCAGAAACTAGTGACTCGTGATAGCGATGAACCAGATAAAGCTTTTGTGCGATAATTATGCATGCTAACCATGAAGAAGGGGTTTTTCAAAGCCAACGTATAGTTATAGACTGGAAGATTTATGTTTATTGTTCTGTCAATCAAATAGGACATGCTAGTTGGCGTGTCGTTAAAGAATTAAACCAGCCGCTTATTTTTGAAACCCGAAGAGGTACCGTTCAGCCAGAATATAATTGTTCATGGAGAAAACTGTAAGCATAATGCTCTAATCGAGTGTTTATTATGTCTTAAATGCCTACAGGTGAACAAACAGTAGACCGACGAAATAACAATAACCCGAGCTTGTCTTTGTATCTGTAAATGTCATTGAAGTATTTAAGGGCATTCATTGAGTGTGCTTTGAAAAAAATATCTCGTTTATGATCAATGTAATTAGCTATGTAAACCCAGATATAATAACAAAATATTTCGGCAGGATCAATTGACAGTAATATCATTTGCAGTTTTGTTTTCAAAGTTAGAAATGTTTAGGATTGCGCGAATCAATCGTATCACCGGATGCGATATTTTTTAAGTTAATTTGAAACATTAACTGCCAATCAATTATATAAGATATTAACTTAAAGGAGCGTTGTTCACAGCCGCTACTTGTCTAAACTTCAGGCAGCGGTTTTCTACCCCTCCACCCAAAACTCCCCACGTTGATATCTCCTTGAAGAATGAGGACATGTAATTAAATAGTGTATATTCGAATAACTGGACATTTTGAAACGTATTTAATCTCAACTTTTCGAAACTTTATTTAATATCGTCATGCTTGTTGAAATGCTTTAGTGTTACATCTTTAATACAATTCCATTTTTCTTCTGTTTAATAGTTTATCAATCTCCATAAATTATTAATTGTGAGAACAAGTTGTGACTGAAGTTGCAAAGCAGCAGCATCGGAGACCACATTAAGTTGTTTTGGAAACCTTGTAAACAGTTTGACCTCCTTGCAGGTTAATCGATTACTGGTGTCATCGAATAATTCAACTCTATTTGGATAAATTGTGCTTCATGTTGTCTACATAAGTTTCAAGAAATGTACACATGATTTGCTGAAGGTTTCTAGACAAATGCACGATTGAAGTATGTTCGATACTAATAACTATCATAGCAATAATTATAATAAGTTTTTACGGTTCTATTGAGCATCAGGCAAAACATAATATATAAAAACATTAAACTCCAATATGTATAGAACATATTATATAAATTATATTACCATGTTTGCATTGTCAGTAATTTAAGCTACATAAATGCACAGTGTTAATTACAGGAAATAATCTTGCATGTTTTTTTTAATTTAATTTCCCCAACGCTGATTGACGTGCTTATACACTCGAATGAGTTTCGAGTTGGTTGCCTTGCAATTATGATATTCCAAACAAGGTAAAATAATTTCCTACTAAACTAATATATTACAAAACAAAACAAATACAAATAAACGAAATTAATCACTTGTAAACAGTGAAACATCTCACAGAATACATGTAAATTACGTCATTTAATTAATAGAAAGTATTTAGGTAGCAAAAAGACTTAAGATAAAAAGATACAAACCTAGCAAAATAATAAATGCATAAACCTATCGAACTTAAGTTTCCAAAAAAAAGAACATGGGATTTCTACATTTATGAATGATCCGTCTTCGCTATTTTAATTACTGCATATACACTTACATTAATAGATTAATATTGGAAAGCTCTCATGCGAGATAGCCACATATATGATAAATAATTTTATACTTTGTTTTTGGTGTCTTCGATCAAAATCACTCGAAACGGACTGCAAAACCCCTCAAAAGTCTAAAATGGCATACTATTGTCACTATGCCCTTACAGCGTCCTCATCCGTTAAGAGTTTTCCGCTAACGAGCGCGAACGCATTTTACAACTTTTCAAAAATATGCGTTGTCAATTAAAACAATATTAAGCTTTATTTTACTAGTTTCACTTTCGGCGCCTCAATGCTATGACAAAAGCAAGGTAAAAGGGCAGAAGGTAAAGGGTATAACTGTAGTCCTCCAAAAGCCGAAACTAATACATGCATTTCGCCAATTGCGCATACTATGGGGCGTAGGCTGAGCCTGAGTTGTTTTCAGTTACACAATTATTTGCACATTTTTACGAAAACAAAATAACCTTAACACTGTGCAAACGCCAGCCTACATATACGGCGTCCATACAGCATCATCACGACAAGGCTTCAGTACGCCAACGTTTAGAGTCAATACCCCACGCACGCCGTACGAAAGCTGAGCCCCGAAGGTCTCATTAAATTATTAGCGATGAAATCAGCGCTGTAATAGAATTTCATGCCTGCATTTTTGCATTCTGCATTTGGACGCCGCACCGGTGCCACTATGAACAAGACACCAAGCAGCATTTAACCCAGCTAAGTGGAAACATTACGTGGAATTCAAACACTAATCCAGCTATATTGTTTGCAGACTTGACAATGATCTCAAATACAAAACACTGCGCATTCTCAACATCTTCAACTTAAAATTAATCAAATTTAACATGAACGAGCGACGGGCTATTACTTGAAGAACAATTAAATAAAACAAAAATCACTGAAAAATATTGTTGAAAGTGAAAGTAAAATGAAGCAACGAAAATAGCGAACACGTTTTAAGATGTTTTTATTATTATTTCAATAGAAATTACTTAACAGTTGGGAAACCAAACATGACAAGTGACTTCGCTTCCTGGCGAGTTGCCAGATTATTGGGATCGATTTTGTAGCATTCCACTACTCTATTTGACACTAATGTCAGATATATATACATGTTAAAATTCACAGACACTATTAAAGCTAAATGATCGTTCATTTCATACTGTAACATAAAGTTTCCTTTGATATAATAATTGTAACTTCTCTATTGTTACAATTTAAGTATGTATTACGTATTAGTACGGTTAAATGAATCGTCGTACATTAAAAAAAATCTTAAAAGAAATTTGTAATGTTTTATTTTATATGATTGATGCATCAATACGTTGTTTTTTTTTGTTAAAAAACTCGACAGTTTTTTGTTTAATAAGCCTTCGTTTAATACAAGTCTTATTTTAACGAATAACAATATCGAATTATATCAAAGTGACTTAAACATTTAAACTGGTATTGTTGCGTGTTTTTCAAAAATCATGGAAGCGCTTTCTTTTTGTACACCGTAAAAAATTAAAGACGTAAACGGTCACTCACACGGTATGCTACACGTCTTATTAGCATTTTATGCATTTGAGACATTCTGAAGCATAGCTTGAATATTTATGACCTGCATACTAAGGTATTAATCCATTTTGATGAATTATGCAGCATTTGAAATGTATGGTGCCACTTCTTTAAACAGTCTTCAAAAACAGATACGCATAACTAGGTCAAACTAAACTGCACGGATTTGGCTTATCTCCAGCGGAAATTCGTATTTTAAGTCATCAATACGCAATACAGATTTAATCATTGTTTAATTTTTGACTGTGATTATTCACTAAGATGGGAAGAAGTTATAGCAAAACTAAAACACAACCTGACATAAATGCAATAGGTGTTTATAGAGGTAAGTGCTTGCTTATTAACATTTGAAATGTTTTGTAAAGAATCATTTGGAAAAAAAACGAATACTAGGAAAATATTTATTGTGTAGATCAATTAGCACCAAAAGTTGTAGGCGTGTGCGTATAGAGAATACATGGTTGGTGCCGAGATGGAGAAAGTTTATCTGGTGAGGCTTCGAAAAAGAAAATAGGGCGAGCTTTAGCGAGCCTTTTTTTCTTTTTCGGGCCGAACCAGATAAACTTTCTCCATCTCGGCACCAACCATGTATTCTATTTATCCTGCTTCATTTAAAATTATGCCTCTAACACATTTTATCAAAGACAAATGATTAATTAAGATAACAAAATAATTATTCTGGTCAGCTCCTACATGTACACAAACATTCCTTACGACCCAATTACTACCGATTATGTCACGTAAAAATAGTTCCACATTAAACTGGTCCTTTTAATACGTTCCTAGTGAAATTATGAGAACAAATAAAAAATGAATCGAGAATGAGATATTTTTATTGTTGGAAATTGAAAACAATGTGCAACAGCAAAACAAAAACTGATTTTTATTTGTTATCATGTGTCACAGCGTGCGTAGGAATACACTACTTCCTGTTGACCGGAGATAGGAAAATTTATTCGACCCTGCTTTATTTGGTCAATGTTTGCAACAGAGGCAGGATAAAAACAAAAGGGGCGCTAGCCAACGATGTTCATAGCCACGCTTTACAACGAAACGGAATTGTTTTCAATATAAACAACAATTATTAAAAACTTATTTTGATACACTTTCATTTGATGTTTTGTGTAAGGATCGCATTTTAATTGACAAATTTGAAAGAAAATTGTGTTTTTTTTTCTGTACGAAAATGCTGGATGAGCGTCGTGTAAGAATAGTTTGTATATAAAGGAAATATGAAATGATTTCAAAATTAATCATTCTTATTTTTTCTCGGTAAATCCAATACATATTCAAATATTTTGTTAAAGTTTGATGACGTTAAACGGATAAGTCTTTCTATGCAAGTTTGTGTTTTCTCATTTATTCAGTTGAGACGCAAGATGTAGAGCTTAGTGTGACGGCAGTATACGGACCAAGTAAGTTAGTTTATAACATGAACATTAATATGCAGAAAGCAAATATCAATTTATATTAATATGTCACGTATGCTCTAATTACAGGCTTTACTTGAATATTACAGTTACGCTCTGGTAGTTGTATCAGTTTATTCAATGAGACGAATTTTCAATGTTAATCTGATTTAATAATCAAAATGAGATGCGCTTATATAAATTTATGTCATATTCAAAATTATTTCATACAAAATTAAAGGTTGATTTAAATAGTAACCATGAAACTCGGGAAACATTATCAGTAATGCAATTCTTGTCCGCAAGTCTTATAATACAGGGAAATTTTCTATGCATATTTTAGCAGTGCTGTTATTCCCATTGGTGTTTAGGTATGTTTTTCATTCTAATTTGTATAAAATATACTAAATATGTTCCTTTTGCAATTTATGTATAGTGTATATCATATATTAATAGAGCGACAACAAATATGCTCGAAGCATTTCATAACAAACACTGTGTAATGATTCAAATTCAATTGCTTTATATTCTTTAAACAAGCAATATGTGTTTAGTAAATAAGTCTAAAAAAATCGCTTATAGAGTGTTTAGCGTAAAACTGATTAAGAAATACATTAACATTAAAATAAAATGGTGTGCTGCGAAGTAAGGACGAGGGCTGGTGCCTGTTTATATTTATGTTTTATATTCCCTTTTCATATCAAGTGTTCAACAATCCCGTTTATTAAAATGGCATGTGTCTGGAATTCGAACGTAAGGGCAGCGAAATCAAACAGGGATTTCCGATTCAACTAATTGTGTGTGTGCTTTATTTGCATAGTCCAACAAAATATTGTTGGAAGTTAAGATTTTCAAATGCACATGACGACCTAGCTTTTCGTGATTTGTTATGCCGGTCTGATCATGGTAAAAAAAGTTAGTAAAATATACACAACGGCAAAATGCCCTAGGCTGCTCACTTGAACTGACAGACCAAAATGAACTGAAATGTTCTGCGCATTTTTGTAAAGTTTGTGTAGAAATTGTGATTTCTATACCCATTTTTGGCCTAGATTTGGTCCAAGTCGTAACATTATTCGAACAACAAAAAGTTCTTCGAAAATTAGGAAAAAATATTGATCCTGCTAGATCATATTTATCAAATAAATGTCTCAGATGTAAATTATTTCATTAAATCCTACAAGGAATACTAACATAAAGTCTGACAGACATGTTGATAACGACCAAAGACTATTTTCAAGCTAACATAAGAAATCATGAGAACACATGCATTCGATGACGATTCTATAACGAACATGACTTGAACTTCTTGATTATTCACTAGACTTTACTACAGTCTATATGTTAGAAGGCACATAGAAGAGTTAGCACTTATTGCACTGTACGTCAATAATTAGTTTGCTACCAGTTTTCACAATGAATAGTTAGGTCCCTGTCTGTCAACTGTCTCTCTTAATCTCGATAGTGATTTGCTTTTTTGCAAAGAATACTGTGAGAATAACGTAAATTGGTATATTAATTATGAAAAACGGGGGGAATGCATGCACGGCTTTTTAGCATAGCTCTATAATCTGATTAAGAAGAAAAATCTTAGGTGCTCGTGTTATGTATCATTTTGAAAGTAGATGTATATTACAGTTCTGCTTGCAAACTAATGCATACATTTAAATCCGCTAAAATATTTAGCACGTGTCTCACATAAAATACAATTAGAAGTATATTTTGCAATGGCGATATATTATGCGATACAGGTAAGATTAACTGCAGGCCATGTCTTACGAAATTTCGAAAATTTCAAACACCGCATTGTGTTCCTATTATTATTTGTGCGCAACCACGCATTGTATTCACTGCTTTGAACTATCTTTTAAAACGATATAAGCCTGTTAAGGCAATAAGAATACGGTCATTTTGTGTATATGGGTGGTAGAAAATCGGTCGTTATCATCAGATAGATTATTATCAATTACCTTTGAAGCAAATACAAGAACACGTCTGAATTTGTTTGTCAAACAATCAGAATATAATTAAGTGTTTTATTAACATTTTCCTCGCATCAAAGTAAGCTTTTAGTTTTTAAATGTTTTGGAAGTATGTTTATCAGACAATTATGATAATAATATGTTATAATATATTGATATTGTCATTTACCCTAGGGTACCCTCATAGAGATCTTGGTTTACAGAGGAACCGTGGAAAAGGTATACATAATCGCTTTTAAAATTTACATCGAACTCCTACTTATGAAGGTTGGGATTTATCTTACTGGAACATTTGAAAATTTGTAGTGCGAAACAATATTTGGTATTGCCAAATTTTAAAATGACATAAATGGCATTTGTGTGAAATGGTGTTCATAAAGATTCGACTTACATCTACAACAAACATACATTTCAAACACACACCTACGATATGTTATATATATTTTGAAAATGTGTTTATTATACTTGTTTTGTATAATCAGACATCTGATTACGACTCATACAGCAAGTATTTAGAAGGGAGGACTTAGCAAGAAGCCCAATAAAATAACACTGTCTGCATATTATGTTTACGTTTTGATCATCAAAGGAGTTACAGTTGAAATTATTCTGCATCGATATATTAGCGAAACAAAATGCTTTTTATTTAAAATGCAATAATGACTTAACCTTAAATTTAAACTGGATTGAATTAATTCGTATTATTACTTTACGTTCACGATTACGACTGGAATACACGTTATTCTAATCACCAATTACTTAGAATTAGGAAGTATAATATCCGTTGATTTGGAATTATTTTGCCCGGCGATGATAGTTGAATGTTTCTTTTTGATTTGAAACAACCATAAGTTTTACTAACTTAAATTTGATTGACTGAATCAAAACTATTTAACAAAGTGATGTGAAGTCAAAATAGACACAGTTTAAGTCTATATGCGGTGTCTTAATCCATTGGAAGCAATCCATGTCTAAATTAAACATGCCACACGTTTGATGATTCGGTTCAATATGTGCAAAGGGTACAAGTAGCAAACATGGACAATCAGACTAGAATGATAAAAACAAATAAGTAAGCCATTTTCAGGATAAATAAGATAATTTCCATCCAAGCGATGCTGATAAAAATATTGTTTTCCAAATTGCCACATGTATTTGATCTAGATTGTGAAGTCTCTGTTATTGATATATAAATTAGATTAATACTCTTACACAGAGTGATATACAACTGAATATCAATATGTAAGTTACTGTTTGCATGTGCCAGTTAATCTTCAACAAATAGCATGTTAGTTTATATAAGAAAGATATTATTTCTTTACCATTGCACATTGTAATGAGATTCAAAATTCATTTTTAAGGACAAATACATGTTAATTTAGATCGACCATCAAATCCGAAGTCTTAAGGGACTTTTGAACATTTTGTGACACAACGAAATTTAAGGATTTTCAAATTATTATCATAGATTAAAAAACGAATGCATTCAATTAATCAAACTTACCCTCCTGACAATGTTACAAATATGTATTCTTTAATGGATAATAATTATTCGAAATAGCTATAATAATACAGCGTTTGTCACGCTTGTCCTCGATAATATGGAAAATACTTTGAACGCAATTATTTCACTAATAAATACTTAACGCAGTGTGACACAATGGAATCGCATTAGCTTTTCATCAAGAGGTAATTATGGGTTCGAATCCCGGGGATGGCAATATTTTTATTGATTTTTTCGTCTATCACAATAAATTAAGACAATTCGAAATATTACATATTTGTTAAACAAACACATAATTTAGACATTAAAAAAAAATCTGTGAAAAATCCTTAGAAAGTGGTTTATGATTGGTGATTAATTGGATTTTTTTATTAAATGGTAACCTAAACAAAGTCGTACAAATGATTGATGAATGTTTGTTTGAAGGCGCATAGCCATGTTTTGTCACTTTAAAGAGGATCTACATCGATTTTGAAACATATTTATCGCTTTCTATTGATTATAAAATATATTTGAAACATATCAAATGCTTAAGTCCTTGGTAAACACGGTAGGTTTAGATTGTTCAAACATTCCAAAGACAGGTTTATAAATTATTAACTTTACGTAATGAATTTACTTCGTTCGTTAATGTATTTTGTTTTGACGAAAAAAATTATCTTTTTCATAAGACTACTGTAATAGTCCGGAGAGTTTCTGTCGCATTAGCGTTTTCATTTCAAATAATCTTAGTAACGACAGCTTATATGAACATTTTAAACAGCTTATATTATCTTGCCGATCGTGTCTATCAGATAAAAAATTATTCATCCTTTAGCCAGGCATGAAACATTATTACTCCAAACCGAGATTGAATATCAGTATAAATATAGACACAGTTTAAACCAAATTTACTTGTAACGTTTGATGATGTCTTCACAGTCGCTGCCAATTGAAACGGTCAGATAAAACAACATACAAATATGTTCAAAAATGTAAACCAAGAACAAAAATTGTTGTTAAATCTGCATACAAAGTTCACTGTTTGGCAAAGCTTACTTTATGATTAACGTAGGAATTTTATACTTTTTAACTTATCAAACGTTCTAATATTTCTTCGTATAAAAGAGAAAGAAAAATTTGAAATTTGTAAATATAAATACATTTCAAACGCAATGAACATAGGGAAACGTACGCTAGAAATCTATGTGTGAGTGTCATATTATGCACGATCAAATATAATTAACATCGATTAAAAAAGGAACTGGGTATTCACATTGTTCTTTTGTATAATAAACATATTTTCCGTGATGAAGTTTCTCAATATATTTTAACTCTGTACTTTTCATAGGGACTTATTGATTAACATCGTATTTTATTACATGTTTGTTTTCTCATAAGCTTGTATAGTTTAACCGCTTTCCGTTGTTGTTCTGAGAGATTCTTTTGATTCGTTTTTTTATCAAATTCCCTTACATAATGGGAGGACAGAGCACTCGCGTATTGTTCACTTTAATGGTCTTATGGTACTTCCTCTTTCGGCGTTCTTTAGTAGCATATTTGTATTGTTTCGTTAAGAAAAGCTATATATATATATATATATATATATATATATATATATATATATATATATATATATATATATATATATATATATATATATATATATATATCCTTGATTATGCTAAGTCCATGGTGGCATATTGTCTAATTAAAACTAATTGCATGGTTAGGTGCTAGTTAATGTATTACGATATTTAAATATATATTGTTTATTCGAATAAATATGTATACATTACCTCTTGACTGACCTAAATGAACACAATTTTAATTAATACTTTGTTTTTCCATGTATGAAAATTGTATGTCACGTACTCATTGTAAAATTAAATCATTTTCCCATGACATTATATAAATATACCGATTCATTCCTGAGGATTGAAGGTGTAATAGTAAGTTTAAACTAAAGCAAAGTTTATATGACCCATTATGAAACGGCAAAGTTTCCATGCATTTTTCCGCCCTTCCTTCATTCACGATTGTTCAAACTAAGTATCAATTTCAAAATGACTATGTCCTGTTTTGAAAATAAGAATTAAAGATACGTCATGTAAATTCTTAGAAAATTATATTCGCCTTAATGATGGTCCTCTAAGAAAACAGTGTTTCGATAATGAAATTCTAAACGTTAATCTTTCAACGTCCCAAAATTTACCGAAATGTCACTGACGCACATAGAACACAGGCAATCACCACAAAAGGTTTGAGTGCTATTGATAAATGTCTATTATACGACATTATAACATAAGAAGACATTTTTACATTTAGGAGACACAACGATTTAGTGGAACGTAACCTAATTTTAATCGAAAGCTCTACAGTATTCAAATACGCGTTTCAACATTTGAAATTTAAATAAAAGCTACTCTCACGGATTTGTTTTGCTTGTTAAATTTAAATGAACTAACACAAATCTGGATAATAGATAAAACATATGCAATTGTAACAACGATACACATGCTAATTTATATGCAATATTGTCCATTTGTTTGGTTTGTAGTTGTTTACTTTGTTTTTAATAATGTTTTCGCAAAGATGATGTCCAATCGGAGGAACCTTCCGGCACGATCTGGAAAGATGATGGAAAGAAGCCCGGTATGAATGTTTTAATTACTTGACAAACAATCTTTCGCATTTTAATTTGTAGAATCAAAACCATGGCATATAAATTGAACGTTGATTAAAAGTTAGCATTTTTTTATTATGAGTATGAGCATGCGGAAACGACACACTTAATGTGCAACATATAACAATTTTATAGGTTTAATGTTTTTGTTTTGTAGAAAATTCTACATCCGATTACGGCTCATTAAGTAAGTATGTTACAGGGTAATAAACAAGCATGTTGATTATTGTTTTCCACACTTCCCCAATAGACATTGGTCAAAAACATATAATATTTTTATGGCATTATTTTGTTTTCACGAGGAAAAATTAAACAAATGTGCCGTCTGATCCATTATAACTCCAAAAAGGAGAGACTGACCTATTGCTTATAAATAACAAGACAATACGTACAATACGATATGAAACAATAAATAATTATGACACTCTGGCCATCGCCGTTATATATACATGTATGTTTATTAAATAGCTATGAATTTATGTATTGACTCAACATTTCAGGTCATGCGTATGCAATGTCCTGTATTATGTAGTCGCTTCGTCACTGACCTAAAATAAGTCTAGCGGAATTGTATCAATGATTTCTCATCTGCTAATGCTTATCGAGTTTTAAATTTCCAATACTTACTAATATGTTTTTATAAGCGAACTTTTATTAAACTTATGAACTGTTTAAACATAATGTTATGAAACATATGGGTTCCATCTGTCAATATCTTTATTATGCTGGCATTACCGTAAAAATAGTACCATGCTACTTTGACTGCATGTGTCATGACATACACGAATATATTATACATTGTTAAAGCCCTAATAAAAAATGAACGTTGTCAAATTTACAAACAACACTTTTAGACCAACAATTTAAATTTGTAGTAAAACTTTAATCTTGGGGGTTACGGATTTTTTTATGTTTTTTATTGTCCTCCAAGGAAAAACATGTTTATGTACATTTGGTTCTTTGTAATATTAGTCTGGTGATTTTCAAAGGTTCAAATTATGACATGAAACGTAATTAATAAGACGACATCTTTATGAAATGGAAGTCATTTTACTGATTTATCTTTACCGTCCGAAGGCGATGACACCATCTTTAATCATTTTAAGTTCTATTTCGTGTTGTATGTATTGTCCGGTATTACACAGGCAATTGGCCACTTGCCTTAAATAAACGCATAGCGGTATCAGATTGTATTCAAGTATATTCTTATGATGTCTGAATATGTTTAGTCGTCGAAAGTCATCGTATAGGATGAGGAACATGTTACGTCCAGCAAATAACAATACTCATCATCTCGGAAATCTGCAAAAACTGACATTTTAATCTCATGTATAATGAGTCTTTGTCAAGACTTTTTAAAAGCAGTCTTTAGATTCATGTTTCTTAAAATATTTTTGCGTCATACGTCATTGGATGTACATCATATTTATATGACGACGCTGGGATTAAAAAGATTATAATCAGCGCCCATAACCGAAACAGAACAATAGGCATTTTGTGTCTAAATTCGTGAAAGTAAGTTATTTTTAATGTAAATTTGAGTGTTGGTGATTAGTTTGGGGCTTTGCAGTGAGATTTTAGAAGTAATTCTATCGGTTTCAACGCAACCGCATTGGTCGTTCTAAGGCGATGTCACCAGTTCATGTTTGACTTTGTTTTTCAGTTCTGTATTGTTTGGGCAATATGTATTTGCCTTAAATAAAGGAGAGCGAATGTTTACATACAGTTCTATCCCCGATAATTTCTATGCTTTTAGGTTCACTCCTTTTTATTTCGTTTCTCTCTTTTTTATTAATGTTAACGCTATTTTCGGATGCAATAGTGTATTATAGGGAATTACTCAGACGCGTTTGTAATAGTCAATAGTCAAAATCAGTTGAACAGAAAAGTATGTGCTTACCTAATTTTAAGATATTGACTACTTCAAATCATACGGAACAATTATAAACATAGTCGTTTTTGTTAAATCGAGATTTTAACATAGTTTATGTTTCTTTTCATCATCTCTGCACCTTCTTATGTTTGATTGTTTTTTTGTTTTATTTTGCTCAACGCGGTTACAATACAGGAAGTAGCTTGCTTTAAGCTGCTTATATTAAGGGACTTTGTAAATTCTGGGATCAATGTCCTTTAGTTTGAATAATATACTGATAAAATGTATACATAAATACTAATTGTTGTATTTAAAAAAATGAAAAGTAGACAGACAGACAGACGGACAGACATACAGACAAACAGATTTACAAACAGACAGAAAACAGACAGACAGACATACAGGCAAGCAAGCAGGCAGACAGGCAGCAACAGACAGACTGACAGACAGACAGACAGACAAACAGGCAGGCAGACAGGCATGCAAGCAGCTGACATTGACAGGAGATGTTATGGTAGGGCAGTTTTCAGTAGGAGTCGACACGATTTCCCCTTCTTGAAATTCAGAAGGGATTGATGAACGATTTTTGAGCGGGTTGTCCAATCCCATGGTAGATTACGATTTCACATTTAAGAAACTTAAAGTTGTCGTTTGAGGTTTACTTAATAGTGTTTGCTAAAACATAAATTCTTTCATTTTCAAAGTTAATGTTGTGTATATTGTTTATTCGTCCGCTTTATTGAATACTAATGATTCATTTGTGCTGTGAGGATGTATTAGAACGTATCCCCGTTTGTTGCCTTAATTCAGTCTTCAGAGGCTTCAAGCTATTTTATTTCGATGAAGCATAGTTACGATCTTTCTTACAGCTTGTTTGTTTGACAGTTTCATTAAGATTCGTCGCTCACTTGAATACTGTCTATGTCGCAATAAGATAAGCGGAGCACATATTGATATTAATGTTCGATTTGCTTTTAAGGTACTATGTCGCACGTGTCGCAGGTTCATCAGGCGCCAAACAACGAATGCACTAGTGAGTAGTAAGCGTGTTTAAATGTTACTTTATATATATATATATATATATATATATATATATATATATATATATATATATATATATATATATATATATATATATATATATATATATATATATATATATATATATATATATATGGGCCGTTCCACGACAAAACCTGCATTAATGACAAAAAAATCAATTTTTAGTTTTTTTCAGTTTCATATTGTACATTAATCCACGAATCCAATGATGTACAAATTACATGTGTGCGCCACTATTTAGCGTTGCGATGCCAACATTATATACGCATACTGTCACGCAACAAAGCTGTTGACGTCGCGTCATTTTCAATCGGAATGACATATTCATGACGTTAACAGCATGTAAATTATATATTAAAGTAACTAATATAATATTTTGATTTCATTTCATTATTTAATTGCAATCAAAATATACTTTAAAATGGAAATCGTTTGTATGACAAACATATTTAATGTGAATGAACAATTTAAATAAAAATGCAAAGTCTTGACCTCTTTAACCTAAGATACGGTACTTTGAGAGTCCTGCATTTGAGACAATCTTTACTTACACAATTATGGTAACTTAAATTGCCTAGGCGCGGACCGAATGTACATCACTGAATCTGTGCAATATGCATAATTAATGATTTCTTCGCTATCAATCTAAATAATGTTTAAAACGACAAATACACGGTACATCAAAAGGTAATATAAAACAAACATATTTCGCACAGCGTGTCCACCAGACTGTATGACAAAGGCGGAAAAGGAAATAATCATTGGATCATTTAAACGACTAACACAAGACCTGGAACCAGATCTTTTAATAGACGGGTTGTTCGAAGATTATGTCATTGATGAGAAGGATATGGAAGATCTTAAATGCATCGGTGAAAGATACAGAAGGGTACAATGTCTGATTATAAAACTGCTTAGGTCCAATAGGAATACAGCGTACAAATCGTTCATTAAGCATCTCAAACTGCGAACAGCCGTATTTATGCGACGAAATATTGAACAAACAAGGTAGTCTTTTTATCATATGTTCTTGTATGTTCATCACTGTAAACAAACCTTTTCAACATTACATGTAATCTAAAATCTTGTGTGAATTAACCTGCATATAATTGAATAGTGCAATTTTTATATTATGGTTATAAATGTTTGTTGTCTTGTCAACCTTTAAGTCTTAGAAATCGGAAAGCTTTGTGAATCGTGCAAACAAGAAAAAAAAAAACATATAACTTGTCCAATTGTTACTATTGATTTCTAGTGCAAAAGCAAAGAATAAAAAAATAATTCAATACATTTATCGTTCATAAACCAGTTTACAATACAACTATGTATGTAGCATCTAGTGCAAAGACACAAACGACGCTCGATGACAACTTGAAAGAAAAAGTAGAGCGACACAAAAACCTTCTAGAAATTAGTATAAAGGCAGACGACATGGCCTCTTCATTATTTGAATATGAACTGCTTCACATTGATGACTACGAATACGTATGGAAATCCACCACCTCTATGCAAGACAAACGGTCTTTGCTTTGGAAAACAATACTGAATAACCTACCGAAAAGCTTTGATGTCATATGCGAAACGCTTTCGGAAAATCATCGACCGGACGTTTTGAAGTGTCTTTGTTCAAAAGGTATTTTAATATGTTTTGATAAATAAGAATACACAAAATGAAATCTTAACATTAGTTAGCAGACATGAGAATCATAAGAACGTGTTCTTGTATAACAACTGCACTTGTTTTATTTTACAAATACAAACAGGTTTTTCCAAATTTAAATGTTAACATTAATGTATATGTTTTTTACAACGTTAAGATTCAATTCCGACTATGGAAAATACAAAACGCAAATTTAATAAATTTATTGCTGAAATGGAAGCGGACATCAGGCCCAACTGGACAGCATGAAGATATGTGTTTAGGTAAGCACAAACTTTTAAATGCTGCCTGTGTAGAGGTTTTTAAATTTCGAAATTTGATTTGAATAACGTTGTCAACAAAACATTAACACATTAAACCACAAAAGTTTTTCATACATTGCATGAGTCATAATCATTGGTAATTTTTAATTGTATACCCCAACATTTCATAATTACTAGACAGCCACTAATAGTAGTATTCATAGGGTAAATCTCAAAAAGTTGCCCCTTCTTAGTTTGACCGAAAAACACAAAGGCTTTGCCCTGCGTCCGCTGTCTGCCAGTCTATCTAACATGCTGTTTTTCCGTGTACAACACTGGATCATGTCATACATATTCAGTGTATTTTGCGTTTCTGTTTCTGATAATTATGAAATAGTGAATCAATAATATGATGACAATAGCACACAATATGTAAGTTCTATATAAAAAAATACTATGCTTGACTATATATTAAGTCAACTGATACATAATGTCCGTTCCTCCAGCAACATGACGGTGTTCTGACCTTATTTCTGTTCCAGATGTTAAATAACCGTTTTTAAATGTTCATCTATATATTGGCATTTGTATAATTCCCTGAAAAGTTTAATATATTAAACATCCGTTATATCTATATTTAAATTCGATGGTTTTTACAATAATTACGAAATAATTTTAGCTTAAACAAATGCGTTTATGAATCTTAAATAATCATAAGTTATTTTCTTATAGACGGTAAAATAAACGTGCATCTCGTTGATGGACATTCTGATACGCGTGTCAGTGAGGTAGAACTACGATACGCCATTGAACGTAATACACAAGGCATCAATCGAAAGCTTATGAAGGCAGGTATAGGAAATATCCACGCCGTCAATGAGGGCTCCATAATACTTATTATAAAATTGCTTCCCTCAACTGAACGGACTCTCAGAACATGGACGACAATTGTCAATACAGTTTTCAAGATATTGGACAGTATTTTTGAAAGTTTGGATAGGTCTGATGTTGTGACCAGAAAGACAGAGTATGATATTCTCGTCAAATCTGCAAAAGGTAACGTAACTGAAAAAACGAAATAACTAGTCATTCATTTTTATATAAGAGATTTTGCAATTCCGACTTTTTTAAACTGAACTGATGTAAATGTCATCTGATCCCGCATAAGTTAACAAGATTGAGTACGTGTTTTTGTTTTTGTGACTTTAACCAACTTTCCTATATCCATGTATTAATTTTAATATATGAAAGTCAAATGTATGTTTTAACTCGTTATTTATTTTTTATAGTATGATGTTGTATCTTTGAAGGTAATGTATGTCTGTTTATGTAAGGCACTTTTGTTCATGAAATGTATCGCGTAACAATAATTGTTGTCTCAGAGTAAGAGGCATTGCAATATCGGAATAAACTGTTTAAAGCCCTTATATAATCATATATCTTTTATTACAGACGGATGTGAATTCTTGAGAAATAGACAGCTTTTACTAAGGGAGCTTCAACCACTGTGGTTACTTAAACAACCTGAACATATTGAAATATTTGACGCCCAAGATATAAACGATATACGTGCAGAAAAATCGAGAGAGAAAGCTGCAAACAAAATGGTCAACATTATTGCATCTAAATCCAATGAACGGAAAATAAGATTTCGATGTCTGCTGAAGAAAACGTCACCATATATTTTCGAACAGATATGGGGCGTTCAAGGTTTGAGATAAAATAGTATTTTAATGCATTCATGTATTTGTGTATAATTTGGTATATGGTGATTTAATATAATTTGCATTAAGCATTTACCCGTGACAATATTGCATGCTTTTAGTATTTAAAATAACATAATGCAGTTACACAGTGATTGTTTTAGCACGTTTAAAACATTTATCGATATCATAACAATTGATTATAGTCCCACATATAGGATCTGGCACGAGTTGTCATATCATACCATATTTTATTAAACGAGTTCAGGAATTTTGTTAGTAAGCGAGCCTTTGGCGAGCTTACTAACGAATTTCCTGGACGAGTTAAATAAAATATGGTATGATATGACAACGAGTGTCAGATCTTTTTTATCACATGCTTTTAAATAAGCAAATTAGATAAATATTTACGCAAACATAACGATAAATCTCGAATATTGTTTACATTTCCTGACGTCATTTGGAATGCCTCGGCCTTTACAAAGCAAAATAACAAAATGCGATTGGTCAATAAACGAAAACTAAGCCAATGAAAATGCTTAAAAATGTTGTATTGCACGTGTGTAATAAAAAAAATGTAATGGTTGTATTACATTGGAAGTTACTACTACTACTACTTCTATTACTACTACTACTGGTACTACGTTTACTTTTACTATTTCTACTACTACTACTATTTCTACTACAACTTCTACTACTACTAGTACTACTACTTCTACCACTTCTACTACTACTACTACTACTACTACTAATGCTACTGCTGATACTTCTACTACTACTACTACTACTGCTTCTTCTACTACTAATATTAATACTAATACTACTACTCTGCTAGTACTACTACTACTATTACTACTTGTAGTGAATATTGTGATTATAATCTATAAGGATATACAATAATAATAATAATAATAATAATAATAATAATAATAATAATAATACTAATAATAATAATAATAATAATTATAATAATAATAATAATAATAAAACACTAATATAATATTTATTAAGTATATTTTTCTTTGATTCTGTTTAGGCGCTTGGTAAAAACTATATTTTATATCAAAAGATCAAACTGACGAATCAACCCACCGGAGACCATCGATAGAGAAAAGGATTGGGACATTGAAACTTGAACCTATCCGACCGACATCTCACACTACATCAATCAAACACTTAGGTGAAATAATGCATTCGATACAAAATAGATTAAGAACACAAGCGATTTGACAACATACTGATTTCTAAATACAGTTTCAAAATATTTAATCCACATTCTTGTTAGACGCCATGTTATATAACGTGATTCTATATTTTCAGCTGGATGCATCGTCTTTGGGTGTGTAAGTGACACGTCTTCGATAAGGCCAAGTGCATGGTCTTAAAAAACAACATAACAGAATAAATGCAACGGAAAATATACCAAATAAAAACAACAATTAAATTGTATGAACTAATTTTAGCTTAGTTAAGGTTTGACCATGAAATTACATTGCCTCAATATCGGATTTGGAAAACAAAACAGAACGAGGAAATACAATCACGCTGCGATGCATAGTGTCATACGCAAACAAAAAAAACTATATATTATGGACAGACACTATTATTGTAACATATCTTGTTTTTGCATTAATTTTTTTTTATGGTGTATGTTGTTAATGTATTTTTTATTTTGTATGTATCCGTTTGTGTATGTACACACTCTAAGACTCTTCTAAGGCAACAATTTGATGTATATTTATTCTATAATAATTTATCAAAGGAAGTCGTTTAAATTTGTAATATGAACTTAAAGGTCAACTATAATTTAACATAGAAATAGAAGTCCAATTGATCACGAAATATCGTTAACTTAGCAAATCATTCCAAAATGAAAGTCATTACAGGACACAATCTTTACATATTTACCGTCAGTGAAAACCATTTAACAGTTTAGTTCAATCAAATATGTTTAAATGACTTTATATAATATATGTTTTCGAAATGTGTGTACTTACAGTTCACTTAATCATCCAACTACATCATATTAGGTTTTATTTCCCGTTTGCTGTCATACATATGCGGTGTATCAAAACCATTTCGTATACTGTATAATACAAGTTGTATATATAAAATCTTGATCGCAATTTCAATTATAGCACTGTTTTGTTTCTTAACCGTACTCGTTTAATAACCATTAAAATGTTATGTTTGTTCTAAATTATGATAGCAGAGTAATTGTCGCCATCAGTAACCCTAGATCAAGGTTATGTAAGGAGCGAACCGTTCTTCTTGGTTCGCCAGTCCCTGCGGTTTAATAAGAATGTAAGATCATTTTGTGACTTGGCTTGTAGGTCATCGGGTTTATAGCGTTAAATTTTATTAATATTTTCTCTCTGACGGGCGTTTCTTGTTTGATTTATTTTTATTTTTTGGGCAGTCACATTAACAACCAAGCTATTATTTCTGCTTCTTCATGTATTTGCGCGATGATGATCTGAAATATTAACTTTATGATGCTCTATTCTTAAACCTTTTTCTAAAAAGAAGGGATGTAGTTTACACTTGTTCGTAGTTTCATTTCATCGTTCCTCAAAAAGTTGTAACTCTGTTGCTCTGGTCTTTTTCCTACCATTGAGTAATTAAATGGTAATTAAATTGAATGCGTTTTAATTCCCTTTTATTATTTTTTAATTTGAGTTGCAATGCTATGAAGTTAAATTTTATTAACAAATGCACAGCTCCTAAGTTGGGAGGCTAGTAATTATTATTATGGTTTTAATTATTTGTCTTTCCACTAAATTGTTTGAACAGGAGCGTATAACGTGTATTATTTTTGTAATCATAAAATCTGCATATCTATATCTGAATAAATGCACCGTTGTTTATTTCATTAACTTTATTTGACTTTATTTCCGTTATTTAATAAATGACAACAATTGTTGTAACTGCACATTGCTGTTGTCTCGGGGAACATCGAAGTGTGAAGGTTCTTACAATGGTATCAAACGCATGAATGATATAAGCCCAAATTATCGTATTCTATGGGAATCTCCATCAAAGCGTCATGAGAATAGTTTAAATCCAAAAAAGTGGACTGTGTAATCCCATTATATTTTTTACAAACAAATTGAAAAGAAAAACATTACGTGTCGAAAATAAAACGTAATACGAATGCTTCAACTGTGATTTTGAAGCTTCTAGTTTCCTATAAGTATTAAGGCTGTTCAGGTCAATAAATTCTTAGTTGTTGTCTTTCGTTTCTCATTAAAGGTACAGCTTCAGTATAGCTAAGGAAAATGCTTGTATAAAAAAAATCTACCTAATTATCTAAAGGATTGAAGCCAGTTTTATATCACTACTGAAAACACATCTGTATGGACAATTTCAAACAATGATTGTATGAGTCGAATTCACATAAAGTCTACGTTTTATTAAGTAAAACAGTAAATTCAGTAATACTGTAGATTGCTTTAAAACTCTTGAACAGAAATATATAATATATTGTTAACAACTTGTTATCTAAATGCCTATTAGATAATTGGTAAGCCGAATAGAATAATAAATTTTGCTCTATATAAATGATATTTATTATCGTATCGTAAAAAGAAAAAGTACCAGCACGTAACCTACGATCTACCGTCTCGTATGACGGATGTTATGATGTGAAACGCACAAAGAGAAAAACTTTCATGGACAGGAGTTTCGGAGTTGTTGGTCCGAAACTGTGGAATGACCTTCCATCAAGAATCCGGACTTCCGCATCAATAAACATTTTCAAAAGGAATTTGAAAACATTTCTCTTCAAAGACTTTTACAACCTATTTTAATTTGAATACCTGTGATTAAAAAAATAAAAAAAATATTAATTGTACAAGTGACTGGTAACCAAGAATCATTAGGGCTTCTTTGCTCAATGATTGAGTTACATCAACCAGCTGTCTTTTAGTCATGCTTAGGCCTTCTAGCTGTGTCTTATAGTCACACTGTAATTTTAACCTTCAAGTTGTGTCTTGTAGTCACACTTGGTCAGTCTATTTGTGACTTGTAGTCACGATAGTTCAAATAAGGTTAAAACCCAAAAGAAGTGTCCTTAAGTATGACAGGTGACCGGTAGCTGTGGGATCCGACAGCCATAGTGCAGAAATATCCTTTACGTATCCTTTTAGTTAATGAAATACAGTGTCTTTATGTTGCCAAATATTTGCTCATATTATAATTATAATTATTGTTTTAACTCTAGTTATATCAATGTATTACATAATATTTTACTTTTACTGTGTTTTAATAGTGTAGCCGGTATTGTTTTATTGCTTAAGTTCCTTACAGCATTATTATTTATATCACACATTTTAAGATCATTAATCCTTTAATTAATGCTGCATAATATTATCAATTCCTCTTATGTTTTATCAATTGTATGTACATATATATGTTTTGTACAACGCCATTGAATATAATTATATAAATAGGCGTTTCATCAATTTAGCAAGTTTAAGTTTGATTTATTTATTTGCATTTGTATCTGTTTATGTATACTGTATACATAAAAACAATACGAGTAGCATTAAATCGAATTTAGTTGTGTACAACAGTATAACGAAAACGCACGTTTAAGGCCCAAAATTTCGTGTGCAGAATCTGATCTGGTTACACATAGTTAAATGTGTTTACCTAGCCTTTGTTCATCACGACATTCTTAGATTTGACGAGGGCGGATGTTGAATGAATCTGAACGCGAAAAACCGACTCGAAACCCACATCGTGGATTCGCCGAGAATTCGAACAGGAACAGCATCAAATACAGAATTGAAGTGAATCAAAAAGTGACAGCAGATTCATTTCATCAAACCGAAAGCATACGGTGGCTCAAACACGTGGGGCATAATATTTCGCATTTCGAGAATTGTACTGAGCTCGGTTATTGAATTTATCGAGCTCAAGTGTTATTGTTTGCCTCAAGTTTACATAGCCAAGCGCGCACGAATTAAATGAGCTTAGATGAGAGAGATCAGCGTTAACAAATGGCATTCGTGGGTAAAATGGCAGCAGAAGTCACTCTCAGAAGTATCTATTACTTCTCGAATCACATCAGTGATGATCAGGAGACCGACCGTATTATTTCCTTTGTTATTACCTTTAGCAACTTGCAAGAAAAGCCTACATTTAAAGTTATACCCGTGAACAAGATGTTATTGCTACATTATAGCTTCGAATCAGCTTTACTACTGGTTGAGTTGTGTCGCTATTATGCTGACTGTGATTGTCAAATGGTGTAGAAATTACCTATCTTATTATGAGGCGATTGTCGACGAAACGTTTCATGAGCCCAGTCCAACGTTGTCCGTACGATTGATACGAACGAGTTCAATTACTGGCTCATGCGCATAATCACGCAACTGGATGATCGACTAGAAAAGCCTAAAACCGTTTATTCGGTTCACTCGACAAAACGTCAGAACTCCAATTCAGTGAAGTCGCATTTGAAACTAAACATTGCTTCAAATGCAAGTTGCTTGACCATCTTTTTCGCAACTGCTCTTCCAATAGTTAGGCGTCACCACATGCATAAAGTTCAGGTTTACCGGAAAACGATCGCCAATCGAGTCAGTAGTCCGCGGTTCGTCCAGAAATGCAGAAAGGTCCAAAGTGGTAAAATGGACTTCATACAAAGAGACCAACTGTTTTTAGAGATCCAAATGTAAATGACTATGGTGCAATATGCTCTATAATTTTTAGTAACACGTATCTTCAATAAGCTAAATAAAGTTAATAAACTATAAACAATACCGGCACGTGATGATCGTTCAAATAGATATAAGACTCACAGTTCAACGCGGTAATAATTAAGTTTAATAAACATAAATTTCCATATAGAAATGCTGGTATGTCAGATATCTCAGCACTGCAATTTTTCTCGATGAAAACAATTGAAACAATGGAACAATAAATAACAAAAAGGGAAACGTACATGTAGTGAACAATTAAACTTCAGTAACTCTTATCAGCTGAGAAAAAGCATTGTTCTTCTTATTGTGTTTCGTTTCTTTTATAACAGACTAAAACTATACATATATACACAGTGTTCTGCGTTTGAAATGTAGCATGTTAAAATCTTTGTGGGCGTGAGCGACCTTTCAAAATTAGAAATGTGTATTATCTCTATACGTTATATATTATAAAATGGAATATTTAATTCGATCTACTTCGATAATACAGTAATCTAACATGTATTATGTTATTTTCTCCTACTTTCGACAGGCAGTTTGTGGTTGGCGGTTCGGAATTAAATGAGGTTTATTTCGAGACTACTAGGACGGTGTTTTTTTTTTCAAGTTATATAAAAAAAATAATAATAAGAGTTTACGTTTGCTGGATATATATAGTTTTGCCTCCTGTTCTTGCAAACATTGATCCATGAGGACTTTTTTTAAATAGCGTGGTTTACGTCACGAGCATTATGAAAAAACTCAGTCTGCGTTCTTGTAATTAGAATGTCATAATCTACATAATTTAATATGTATGCTCGACGCGGTTTAATCGAACTATGTTTTTGAAAATTTATTTTTAGTTTGTGCAACGATTATCACTGTTGTTTTATTTTTGAAATTCTATAACTGCTTTCCATTTGTTTTGGAAGTATATTTTGTATTTTTTTCTAGTTCATACAAACAAAAGTTCACTGTTTTAAATTTGTTGTTGTATGGAAAGTCCTTTCTTAAGAGTGTGAAGCTAACAAAATGGCTGCATCTCTGTTGAAAAAATCAGGTTAAGTAACATGTTCTTACACGAGCGACTCAATCGATGAAATATACAAAACGGCGTCATATAGGCAAAACATGCCCTCGTAAAAGCGAGATTCGATACTGGGGATCAGTATTTGTCGCGGCTTCGACTTTGGTGAGAACACTTCGAAAGGTTGACATTATGTGCTATTGTGATCATTCAATTCCATATTGATGTAACATGCATTCCTTTACAACGCCTTGTTTACTCCATTTTGTTAAAAAAAAAATAAACATTTAGCAAAGCATGAACTGTATAATTCAGCAAAAAATTAACTGTATTGTGTTTTCCATTAAGTCAAGGAAATAATTGCTGTGGTATCGTTGTCGTTGCCAGGCAGACTTCACTATCAAATTTTTCTAGAAATCAAAAAGAAAAAAATGAGTGTATAGTTTATTAAACTACATTCATTCCTAATGTTGTTTGATGCAGTTATACATAATTGTTTATTTTTTATTTGCATAATTGTAAGTTTATGAAATGGTTAGCTTTATTCCTTACATGAGCTGTGTTTGAGTTAAGGAAAAACTAAGCAAACATGATTTTATTAGAACACTAGAATATTAAGATTGTATTCTTGTATTTCAAAACGGAGATGTTCATACAGCATTCCCAGGCCACGCTCCCTACAGACGGAATGCGGTAATATGCTATAATTTACATATGATAATGGCCTGCTTTTACCTATGACATTTTATTCGACGTGTGCTCTCAGACTAGACTCCCTAAATATGGAAATCAGTTTGCGAAATTTGGGTCCGAAATTCGGTCGCTTTTGGGTAAGGGAAGACATTCTTTCAATAACTGGCATGGCTATTTTGATATTATATGAATCGTGAACTGCCATGTTATTCTTTTGTTCATACATCATACATACATTATTTTGCTATTAACTTAAATGCATAGACGCATTATTGATAAATTAAATTTTACCGTAGAATGCTCTTTGACGATTGGTCATTATTTGCTTACATTTTTTCATTAAAGAATCTTTTTATATTGTTATTAGGGGATGACCTTTATTCTAGCGTATATACTTTGTCTATGCGTTATGTCTCATTTTATCACATGCTTTTACGCAATGAAAACGTTCAATTTCCTCATCTCTCATTATCTTAAACAATAGAACAGTGTCTGAATGGTTATTGTTTTTAAACGGAACTCTTGATCTGTCAGATATCAGATTAAATCCCATAAGACTAATGGAGTTATAACGTGTCGACACAAAGTAATGCCATGTGTACAAGTGCAATTTTGTCACCACTGAGTGGATGATTGCTCTGGTAGGTATTATTGCATACTAGATAACCTAAATAAAGTACCATATGAACTATAATCCTTAAAATTGAAAGTGATCTATTTGTTGATATTAAATACCCTATTTAAATTATATATGATGATTGTGAAGTAGACGACCGTACGTTATTTTTTCCATTTGTCTTATTCAGATGCATACAGAAGAATAACTCAAACAAGATATGACACATGTCGTAATTTAACTAGGTAGTTATAAGTAAACTAACATACCCGTTTTGCCCTACCCTGTATCAAATCGTGCATTGCAAGTATGAAGGCGTGTAATGCAGGATAGTAAACTACGCTGCGGTCTCGTCGATCAATATTGTAGTGACCATGTGTGAAAAGTAAGGGGTAAAAGACGTGTAACAAAAAATACACGGTCTCCAGGTGACCTGGCTTAGCCAATGAAAAACGAGTTCGTATTTTTGTGATACGGTTACATTGTGGTAATGTTGACCATAAGAGAACAGTTCATTGCCACAATAGAAACAAGTCACTCATATTACCTATGCAATATATCTAATAGTAAATCTCGTTATTCAGTACTAATTATGGAGTTTCATAATCATGTGAACAATTCCACGATTTATTTACTCAATTTAAAAGAATAAAAATATGAAGAAATATTATAACATGAACTATTATACCTTTTTTAAACAGAGCAAATTAGAATGAAAACTGTCAAAAAGTCGAATCGACTTAATTTAAGCAGAGTATCTTGAACATTATAAACACATTTTTGACGAAAGAATTCATAATACACAATTAACAAATTATATCATATTACCTTATCTGGTTTTCAGATTTGCGCACAGAAAATACAAATCAAATGTTTGACTTCTATCGTTTATGATAACGTCTTGCGTTCTTGCGATAATTCATGCAACCGGTAAAGCGCCGAACAAATTCGGTACGTTTCACAAATTTAGGGAATGCGTACGTTGTAATATTGAATTAACATCTAGAGAACATATGGTAGTTGACTTTTTATCTCATGTGCTACATGAGGAGTAGTACGATACGGCGCAAGCAGATATATTCTTTTCATTATGCCACTTTTATTTCGTAGAAAAAGGCGGTAATAATTTATATTATAATTTTATTTCTGGTGAATGCAGGGTGGTTTTGGTCAACATTGAAATGGTAGCTAGCTTGTTTTAATTGTATGCATCATGACCAATCCATTTTTGAATCAACAATGTTTTTTCTTTCACTGACGTTCTAATTCTTCCGGTGTGTATGATCACTTCATTATTACATAGGACAACACGTAAAATTCTTTATTTAATACATACTTCATCTGCCAACATATAATTTGAAGTTTCGTCTTCCTTCCTTTTCAAGTCATTGTCGCTTGGCAACATATTTATACAGAACAAACCAATACGTTACTAGGAGGTCGATATTGCAAGATTACCTTATTAGTTGCTAGCCTTAAACCATCAAGATATTATAGAGCCATTAGGAAGCATAAAGTCGAATAAAAGTGGATCATATTTTTAATAAAATTATGAACCCGAATACCAATAATATATGTACAGGTTACCAATGTGTATTTTCGAGGTGCGAATATTATATGACATCGTATCAGTCATTTCATACAGATGATTACGGATGAGGGAAAATCATTCACTATCATGTTCCTACATCTGTCCTTAGCTTCATTTTTGTTTACATGATCTGTATTCTGCACGTTCTAATATTGAGAATTAAATATTTCTAAGTTCAATGTAACGATTACCTACCCCGGCAATAATTTATTTTCCGTATTCTTAAAGTAACGCATTTTGACATTTGGGCACAGATGGATGTATATTTTCGTCGATTATACAACGTGTATACAAATCGCACAAATATTGAATGTAATCAAATTCTTAGTTGGACTAAGCTACATTAAATTTTTCAACTTAAGAACCGCCATTTATGAATAAAATTCGGTTTGGTCATGGATATTAAAGAATGAAGAGAAAAGATATGCCATTGCATTTTAAAACATCTGTTAATTCTAATGAACGTTGAACACGTTATTAAACCGAAAACGTGTCTTTTGTAACTAGTACATTTGGTTATATTCAATTTCTTAGCAGATTTGTGCCGACGGGATTAAAACTAACAAGCAAATTCGTTGAATTGATAATATGCTTCTGGACACAAAAAAATTCTGGACGAATAGACAACGCCCTTTGACCTCAATGTGTGACCTTGACCTTAGCCCCTAGGATTATGGGTGTTGAATGTGAAGCACCCCGAGATGATTGAGAACAACTATGGCAAGTTTCATGGCATAGTAAAGGAATTACTAAATAATGAATAATTCATCAAATTTGTGACCTTTGACCTCAATGTGTGACCTTGACCTTAGCCCCAAGGAATATGGGTGTTGAATGTGAAGCACCCCCAGATGATTGAGAACAACTATGGCAAGTTTCATGGCTCTGGCTCATGTGTTAATGGAGATAAAGTTCTAAGCTTATATTAAAAAGCATTTTTTTTTCTAGATACAAAGGGCCAAAACTTCGTTATTAACAGATGGTGTGCAATGCCATTTGGCGTGCATCATCCTCTTATCCATATATATATACTCATACCAAGTTTCAATGAAATGTGCCAAAGCACTTTCAAGATATTGCTCCGGACGGACGGACGGAAAGACGGACGGACGGACAACGCCAAAACAATATCCCTTCGCCTATGGCAGGGGATAACAAACCTTTGCGCAAACGGACAATTGTTGTACGGAAACTAAACATCACCATATGTTTTTGTTTGCAAAGTGTGTTTTACTGGTAAAATGCCAACGTAAATTATTCCCTAGCGCATACATGAGACATTATCGTTGAAAAAGTTTGACGAACATCCGTGCGTGATGTATCCTCATATATCTGTCTCATATATCTGTTACATGTGTTAAAAATTAAACGACCAATGACATAAATTCTTATTATACCGAGTTCTATGGTACGTTACTTAATTAGCTTTCTTTTAAGTACTTAAAGGCCATAATTCGAACACGATTTTGTAGCTTTATAACCTGAACGCCGTCTTCTACTTACAAGTGCACCGGTTAAATTGTTAAC